>NW_028262865.1:1228396-1230896 GCF_049901715.1 Pseudonaja textilis | reverse complement strand
GGCCTTGAGGCTCTTCGTGGGATGACTGAGTAAGAGGACGGATCAGCGTACGGGCGAGCGCTGGAAACAACGCAGGGAACTATCTCTAGTTTATCATCCCTGTCTCGAGTTTGCCTTCGTTCCCGGTGTGTGTTTCATTCTCCGTCGACGTCCTCCAGCCCTTATCTTGTTTTTATCATTTCCTCCTTCTTGTAACTGTTTGTGGGGGAGTTTTTTTTATGTCTTCCGTCAAGGATATTTGGAGCTTGGGAGCCAAGCGAAGGAATTAAACAGGGATTTCCCTGTTTTTTACAGGACTGGGTTGATTTTGTCTCCCACTCCCGGTCGTCGCAGTCTTCCTCGTAAATCCGTGCTCCCTTGTTCGACCTCTCCCCTGCTCTGCCCGGCCATATTTTTGCCCCTTTTCCCTCAGTTTCTTCCTCAGTCCACGGAGCCACGCCCTCCCCGCTCCCTGTCGGCGGCTCGGCCTTCCCCCTCCGAGTCCGATCCCGACCCCTCGCTTCTCCGTTTTTTTTCTTTTTCTCCACGCTTCTTACCTTTCAGGCTTTCGCAGTTGAAGCGGTGGTAGACGCCGCGGGACTCCAGCCGGACGTAGACGCCCTTCGGGGTCTTCTGGTGGCTGACGACGGTGAAGGTCTCGTAGGGCGGGATGATGACTTCCAGTTGGTACGGGCGCAAGGTGAACGGCGAGATGGGCACGCCGTGACAGGTGCGGATGGAGAAGAAGGTGTCCTCGCCGAAGCCTTGCGACACCTTTTGGATCATGGAGGAAGAGGTGAACTGTCCGAAGCGCACCACCTTAGCGGGAAGGGTGAAACGGACGCCGTGGATCCCGCGGTAGACTTCGTAGCAAGCGGGCCCCGTCTTCATGGCCTGGAGGGCCCGATTGAGGAGGAGGAAGTAGTCCTTGAAGGGGAAATGGACGTAAGCGTGTTTGGATCGCCCGGCTTGGCGTACGGCCGCGTTGAAATCGCTGTAAAAGTGGTCTCCGATGGTGTAGGCCATCAGGGCGGTGGCGTACATCCGGTTGAAGTTGCCGAGGGCGTGGTGGCCGAGTTCGGCCACATGCGCGATGGCCGTTTGCCAGGTTTTGAGGTATTTCTTGGGGAGGGGGACGTAGCCCGGCTTCTGGAGTTTGAGCTCTCTCGCGGTGACACAGCCGTTATACGGGTCGTCCAGCGAATCCTTGGCCATGTCGAGGGAATCTTTTTGCAGACACGAGACCTGTCCGAAGGCGAAGAGAAAAGGTGGGAGGACATGACGGAGAGAAAAGAGACCCTGAGGTGTCTCAGAGTCGGCTCCGCCCAGGTTATGTCCGACATGATCCCTCCTAATAAATCGATTCTTTGTTTTTTGAAACTCCGACTGATGCGGCGAGAGACTTACGATTCGAACGAGGGGGTTTGGATTGTCGGAGCCAAAACTAAGACCCATCCCTCATTTCCCCCATGACCCCTTTCAAGAGGCAAGAAAATTTTCCTGTCCTGCACCCCTCCTCCCCACCGTCCGCCCTCTCCATGGAGTCCGAATCCGAGGAGGACGCCGAGAATCTTGACAGGGAGCGAGGAGCGTGGCTCCGTCGACGGAGGAAGAAACCGGCGAAAGGGGGTAAAGTCCAGCTGGGCCGAGTAGGGAAGGAGACCGAGTTCAGAGGGAGATCCAGGCCCCGCCCACACCGCTCTACCTCCTAGGAATGGAGGAAGGGAGCAACGTCGATCTGGCGGCTTACAGGGGAGGAGAGGGCCCTGATCCCCTTCCGATCTGGGAAGGAGAGTTTCAAAAGAGATGCAAGCCGAGGGCGGAATCTTCTGGGGAAACCGACGTGAGTTTATCTTGGTTTGTCGGCGTTCCCGGCGTCTTCTCAAACCCTTGTCGAACGACGGCCGTGCCCTTCCCGTCTGGAATTTTTTCCTCCTGCCCCGCCAGACTCATGACCTCCTTTTGACCTTGGTTGGACTTGAAGTTCTAGTTTGGGTTGACCTTGTTTTGGACTCGAGTCCTCGGCAGCCCAAAGGCTGTTTGACCTCAGAAGAGTTTTTGGTTTTCCCCCTCCTCCAGCCCAGAAGGTAACCAGGACATTTTGGGGGAGACGGGACGGGACAGGGAGGAGGGCCAAGTTTGGAGCGAATCAAGGGACTCCGAGGGACAATTTGATTGGCTGGCCTTGCCCCCCCCCCCCTTGGGGTCCCTTCCCCTGGGCTGCTCGCTTTCTACCTGCAAAGGGGCAGCGAGGCATCCGATCAGGAACAAGGCCCGGAGCCCCCGGACGGACGGCATCTTCCTGGCGACTCCTGAGAAGAGACAAAGGAAGAGAAGGGAAGCGTGGGCATAGGGTGTGTGGGGGTGAAACTACCTACTATCTTGATACAATGGGGAGCAAGTTCAGTCCCGCCTGTCCAGGGAGAAGGGTTGGAGAGCTCGGGGTGGACAGGACAAAGGTCCTTGGGGGCTCTCGGAGTTGAGTGGGAGTTGTTGGGGTTGGGGTTGTTGTTTTTGATTT
>NW_028262865.1:1220896-1225896 GCF_049901715.1 Pseudonaja textilis | reverse complement strand
AGTTCAAGGGGAGCAAATTGAATGAGGCATGAGATTAAAAGTTGGTGCACTCAAAGGGATAATAAAAGGAGAAATTTTGGGTATGAAGGTGGAATTTATTGAATCCTGAAATAAGAAGAATTGGGAATGAAATGGCCGAAGGGGACAGATAAAAAGCATAAGAATATGGCGAACCTCGAATGAAGAAATAAAGAATCGTAAGATATTATATCAAGGAGATCAGAGTATCCTGAAAGAGAAATAGGATATGGGATTGGAATTGGAATTAAAATTGGATAAAATAAAAGTAAAAAAAATATATGAGAATAGACAGGAGAGCCGCCTTCCAATATTTGAGGGTGGCAGGTTGGACTAGATGACCTACAAGGTCCCTTCCAACTCCTAAGCTGATTTTAAGGAACAAGAGGACCAGGGGAGACAGGAGAGCAACCTTCCGATATTGGAGGGCAGAAGGGGGCTGGACTAGATGACCTACAAGGTCCCTTCCCGCTCTATTCATCGGCCTTGCAGGAACAAAAGGACCAGGGAGACAGGAGAGCAGCCTTCCAATATTTGAGGGCCGAAGGGGTTGGACTAGATGACCTACAAGGTCCCTTCCGGCTCTATTCATCGGCCTTGAAGGAACAAAAGGACCAGGGGAGACAGGAGAGCAGCCTTCCAATATTTGAGGGCGAAGGGGGTTGGACTAGATGACCTACAAGGTCCCTTCCAACTCTATTCATCTGCCTTGAAGGAACAAAAGGACCAGGGGAGACAGGAGAGCAGCCTTCCAATATTTGAGGGCAGGGGGTTGGACTAGATGACCTACAAGGTCCCTTCCGGCTCTATTCATCGGTCTTGAAGGAACAAAAGGACCAGGGAGACAGGAGAGCAGCCTTCCAATATTTGAGGGCAGAAGGGGGCTGGACTAGATGACCTACAAGGTCCCTTCCAACTCATAATCTGCCTTGAAGGAACAAAAGGACCAGGGGAGACAGGAGAGCAGCCTTCCAATATTTGAGGGCCGAAGGGGTTGGACTAGATGACCTACAAGGTCCCTTCCAACTCATAATCTGCCTTGAAGGAACAAAAGGACCAGGGGAGACAGGAGAGCAGCCTTCCAATATTTGAGGGCCGAAGGGGGCTGGACTAGATGACCTACAAGGTCCCTTCTAACTCATAATCTGCCTTGAAGGAACAAAAGGACCAGGGGAGACAGGAGAGCAGCCTTCCAATATTTGAGGGCCGAAGGGGGTTGGACTAGATGACCTACAAGGTCCCTTCCAACTCATAATCTGCCTTGAAGGAACAAAAGGACCAGGGGAGACAGGAGAACAGCCTTCCAATATTTGAGGGCAGAAGGGGGCTGGACTAGATGACCTACAAGGTCCCTTCCCGCTCTATTCATCGGCCTTGAAGGAACAAAAGGACCAGGGGAGACAGGAGAGCAGCCTTCCAATATTTGAGGGTGGCGGGGTTGGACTAGATGACCTACAAGGTCCCTTCCAACTCATAATCTGCCTTGAAGGAACAAAAGGACCAGGGGAGACAGGAGAGCAGCCTTCCAATATTTGAGGGCCGAAGGGGGTTGGACTAGATGACCTACAAGGTCCCTTCCAACTCATAATCTGCCTTGAAGGAACAAAAGAACCAGGGGAGACAGGAGAGCAGCCTTCCAATATTTGAGGGTGGCGGGTTGGACTAGATGACCTACAAGGTCCCTTCCAGCTCGGATGCTCTGTTCCAGCCTTGGAGAACCGAGGAGGGTCCCAAAGGGGCCTTTCCCACCCTCCCCTGCCCAGCGCTCCGACTTACGACGTCCTGGGAGGTTATCGAGCAGCGACCGTGGTGGGTGACTCCCCTCCGGCTCGTGGGAACTGTGGTTGCCCTCCCCTCCCCACGAAGAGGCGTCGCTAAGAGGGGCTGGCCCGGCCCCTCCCCGGATGGGTGGCTGCCGACGGGGGAGGAGTAACCGGGGAGGAGGAGATGGGGGGGAAGGGGGGAGGGGGGGCAGGAGGTGGAGGGAGCAAGAGAGGGATTGGGGGGGGGAAGGTCTCTGAGGGAGGGGGGGGTCTTCTGGGATGGGGGGAGGAAGAGAGAGAGAGGGAGAGAGAAAGAGAGAGAGAGTGAAAAGAGACACAGAAAAACAGAGAGAGGGAAAGAAAGACAGAGAGAAACAGAGAGAGAGAGAGAGAGACAGAGAGAAAGAGAGAGAGAGAGAGAGACTGAGAGACAGAGACAGAGAGAGAAAGAGAGAGACAGAGAAACAGAGAGAGAGAAACAGAGAGAGAGTGAGGGAGAAAGAGAAAAACAGAGAGACAGAGATAGAGAGAGAAACAGAAAGAGGGAGACAGAGAAAAACAGAGAAAGAGAGAGAGAGAAAAATAGAGAGAGACACAGAGAGAGAGAGAGACAGAGAGAAAAAGAGAGAGAAACAGAGAGAGACAGAGAAACAGAGAGAGAGAGAGAAAGAGAGAGAGAGACACAGAGAGAGAGAAAAACAGAGAGACAGACAGAAAAACAGAAAGAGGGAGACGGAAAGAAAGACAGAGACACACAGAGACAGAGAGAGAGTGAGGGAGACAGAGAGACAAAGAGAGAGAAAGAAAGAGAGAGAGAGACAGAAAGAAAGAGAGAGAAAAAAACAGAGACACAGAAAGAGGGAGACAGAGAAACAGACAGACAGAGAGACAGAGCGAGACACAGAGAGAGAGAGAAACAAAGAGAGAGAGAGAGAGAGAGAGAGACAGAGAAAAAGAGAGAGAAAGAGACACAAAGAGAGAGAGAGACAGAGAAAAACAGAGAGACAGAGATAGAGAGAAACAAAGGGGGAGACAGAAAGAAAGACAGAGACAGACACACAGAGACAGAGAGAGAGAGTGAGGGAGACAGAGAGACAGAGAAAAAGAGAGAGAAAGAAAGAGAGAGAGACAGAGAGAGAGACAGAGAAACAGAGAGACAGAGTGAGACACACACACAGAGAGAGAAACAGCGAGAGAAAGAGAGAGAGAGACAGAGAGAAAGAGAGAGAAACAGAGAGAGAGAGACAGAGAAAAAGAGAGAGAAAGAGAGAGAGAGAAACAGAGAGAGAGAGAGACAGAGAAAAACAGAGAGACAGAGGTAGAAAAACAGAAAGAGGGAGAGAGAGACAGAGATTTATATTTTTCTTATATGTACCCATTTCAAGGATTCATAACTATGCTTATACTGTGGCTTCTTTTATATTTTTCTTATCTCTCTCATCCATTCAAAAGAATATTTATTCTTCTACTTCTATCTTGGAAGCGATGGACAAATCAAACAAATACTAAAAAAAATTATATTAAAAAACTGGATCCCGTAGATGAAGGGCCGAAGGGCCTGAAATCAAATCAAGTCTCAATGGGACGTTGGGTGACCTGGAGGTATGTCCACTTCCTGCTTTGCGACCGTGGCCTTTGCATGGCTTTGCAAGAGGTTGTAAGCCAGGAGGAAGCGAGCGGGGGAAGTTGGCCTAGAAGGAGCCCTGTCGTAAGAGTTGTGGGTTCAAGGAAGGCCCAACCCCCCTTGTTGCTTAAGACACCCAAGCGGAAGCCACAAGCGTTGCGGTTTTCAAGGGGAAAAGGATGAAACTCGAGAGGGAGAATTAGGCCTCAATCTGACCCCCCCTTGACGGATTGAGCCTCCTGGCGATGGGATGGATTTGATTTGATTTGATTTTTATTTTTATTTCTTTCTTTATTTGTCAATCACTGACAAGAGGAGAGGTATAAGTATACACAGAGTTATGAATCCATGAAATGGGTACATATAAGAAAGATATAAAAAGAAGCATAATTGATAGAGAGATAGGCACAGATAGGTGATAGATAGATAGATAGATAGATAGATAGATAGATAGATAGATAGATAGATAGACAGATAGATAGATAGATAGATAGATATAGAAATATAGATAGAGATACAGATAGATATATGATTAATAGATAGATAGGAAGAAGATAGATATTTAGATAGATAGATAGATAGATAGATAGATAGATAGATAGAGAGAGATAGATAGATAGATAGATAGATAGATAGATAGATAAAAAATAGATATATAGATATATAAGAGATACAGATAGATATATGATTAATAGATAGATAGATAGATAGAAAGAAGATAGATATTTAGATAGATAGATAGATAGATAGATAGATAGATAGATAGATAGATAGATAGATAGACAGATAGATAGATAAAAATAGATATAGATATATTATATATAAGGGATACAGATAGATATATGATTAATAGATAGATAGAAAGAAGATAGATATTTAGATAGATAGATAGATAGATAGATAGATAGATAGATAGATAGATAGATAGATAGATAGATAGATAGATAGATAGATAGACAGATAGATAGATAAAATAGATATAGATATATTATATATAAGGTACAGATAGATATATGATTAATAGATAGATAGAAAGAAGATAGATATTTAGATAGATAGATAGATAGATAGATAGATAGATAGATAGATAGATAGATAGATAGATAAAAATAGATATAGATATATAAGAGATACAGATAGATATATGATTAATAGATAGATAGAAAGAAGATAGATATTTAGATAGATAGACAGACAGATAAAAATGGATATATAGATATATAAGAGATACAGATAGATATATGATTAATAGATAGATAGATAGATAGATAGATAGAAAGAAGATAGATATTTAGATAGATAGATAGATAGATAGATAGATAGATAGATAGATAGATAGATAGATAAAAATAGATATATTATATATAAGGGATACAGATAGATATATGATTAATAGATAGATAGAAAGAAGATAGATATTTAGATAGATAGATAGATAGATAGATAGATAGATAGATAGATAGATAGATAGATAGATAGATAGATAGATAAAAATAGATATAGATATATTATATATAAGGGATACAGATAGATATATGATTAATAGATAGATAGAAAGAAGATAGATATTTAGATAGATAGATAGATAGATAGAT
>NW_028262865.1:1219152-1220796 GCF_049901715.1 Pseudonaja textilis | reverse complement strand
TGTAAAATTAACTGTGGGAGAAGAACAGAACCTCCTCAGGCATTCCATCTCTCTGTTGTTCTACTGTTGTAAAATTACCAGCTCCATAAAGCTGATCTGCAGTAATATTTGCTGTTCCCTCTGAACTGCCAGCTGTCTCCATTTCTGATCTAACACCAAATATTGAGCTGGAGTTAGAATCATATTAAATAGAGCTTTCCAGTCAGCTGGAATCATTTTATTTCCATAACCAACTGCTTCTAACAATGCCTGAGCATATGGCGATCTAACACCATACTCTTTTGCTGCTTGCTTAACTTCCTTTAAAATCTTGAGAGGTAAAGGCTTCCACACGCGCTCTGGATTTAAAGCAACGTCCCACACCAATTTCTACTGGATTAAGTTGAATCTCCACTCCAAATTCTACCAAATCATCTCCTGATAATTCCCCTCTATCTGTTGCTTCTTGAATAGCTGCAGTAACTGCATCTACTTGAACTCTTAAAGGCAAACTCTTATCTTCTGACAAAGTATTTTCAGTGCCTGACAGTCCTCTGGATTTATCTGGAGGTGCTGTCGGTGGCAACTAAACGTACCGCATGGTAAGGCGGCAAACCTTCTTCGGGGGTGCTAGGAGCGGTTGTTCATGAGTAGCTAACGCTTCCATAAGCACCCTCCAGGTTAACAAAATTGAAGAAGGGGCACGAGGTTCCTCGTGCAAAAATATCCCTATTTTTTTCCAAGACTCTACTTTAATACTACCTCCCTCTGGATATGACTGAATATGTTTCCAAACATACTGTAATAAGTCCTCAATTTCTTTCTTTCCTACTTCATGTCCTCTACTATGAACTCCAAACTTAAACCTATTCCAAGTGATCTCTCTCAATTCCCTAATGTGCCTTGTCTGAGCCTTTCGAGAGATCTCCCCCATACTCACGAAAAGAATCTATCTCCATCCAGCGAAGAAGATGAGGGCCCAGTCGACGTCCGCAACGATGAGTATAGGATGCAGGAAACATATAGCCTTTCAAACTATCACGTCGGGGTCACCACTTGTGGTGGTCTGGCACTTGAAATGAGACGCAGGGAACCGTCTGAGCAATGCCAGCCCGAGAGCACTCGGGTAGCAGTATTTATTTAAGAAAATGCAAGTACAAAATCAAAACAATGACCTCAACAGGGCGTCAGCAGGGTGATAAAGTCCCGTGAGAATATCCAGGCACGAAAGGTCTCATGGGAATGGCTCGGCTGGGTACTGTGAACTTTCACCGATATACCTGGTCCATCTAAGCTTTGCAGGTCAAAACAGGACCAATCACCCATCATAAAGGCACTACTGCCCCCATGAGGAGCGTTTGTAAAACCCCCAGATCTATGCAAAGCTGTACGAAGAACTTACAGAATATGATGAATATGATATATTACCACACCATCTCTCTCTTTTTCCAATTCAATTGTTCAGTTGGAGAGTTGAGTTGGGTTGGGTTGGGTTGAGTTGAGTTGAATTGAAGTCTTGGGTTGGGTTGGGTTGGGTTGGGTTGAGTTTAGTTGAACTGAAGACTTGGGTTGGGTTGAGTTGAGTTGAATTGAAGTCTTGGGTTGGGTTGAGTTGAGTTGAATTGAATGGAAGACTTGGGTTGGGTTGAATTGAATTGAATTTAA
>NW_028262865.1:1206652-1214152 GCF_049901715.1 Pseudonaja textilis | reverse complement strand
TGGTAGATGGTGTGTCCTAGGGAGCCATTGGATCTTTTGTATACCAAGACATCTAGGAAGGAAGTTGATTGTTGGCTTCTGTTTCCATGGTGAATTGTATTTTGGGGTGTAGGCTGTTGAGGTATGTGAGGAAGTTGTTCAGTTTTTCTTTCCCGTGTGGCCAGATTATGAAGGTGTCATCTACGTATCTGAGCCAGAGTTTGGGTTTGTGGTCGTATTTTTCTAGAGCTTGTGTTTCAAAGTGTTCCATGTAGAGGTTTGCGATGACAGGTGAGAGGGTGATCCCATGGGTGCTCCTTCTATTTGTTTGTATTTTTGTCCATTGTAGGTGAAGTATGTATTGGATAGGCAGTGGTTGGTTAGATCTAGGATGTGCTTGGGGGGTTGTATTTGTTTTGGATGGCTGTCAAGGCTTCTTTTATTGGCACTTGGGTGAAGAGGATATGACATGAAGCTTACTAGTAGGTCGCTAGGTTGTAAGTTTTGTTTCTTTATGATCTCGATGAACTGGAATGAGTTTCTTACGTGTGAGTTGATGGATTCTGCATAGGGTTGTAGTTGTTTGGCGAGGAATTTGGCCAGGTTTTGTAGAGGTGAGCCTATGGAGCTGACTATTGGTCTGAGTGGGGTTCCTTCTTTGTGTATTTTGGGGAGACCATAAAGCTTGGGGCATCTGGATGATTTTTCTCTGGGTATGATTCCTTGCTGGATTTCTTCACTGATGGGGAGGCTTTTATTTTGGATTTGGTAGTTTTTCTAGGTAGGTGGTGGGGTCTGTCTTTAGGGGTTTGTATGTGGGGTCTTGGAGTAGGTTGGTTAGCTTGGTTTGGTAGTCAGATGTGTTCATAACCACTGTCGCGTTGCCCTTGTCTGCTGGTAGGATTATTATGCTGGTGTCTTCTTTCAGGTTAAGTAGTGCAGTTTGTTCTTCTTTGGATAAGTTGCTTTTGGGTGGTTTGCTAGTGCAGAGGATGTTGGTGATTTCGAGTCTGATTTTGTTAGCATCATCAGGGTTGGTTTTGGTCAGGCTGGTTTCAACTCCGCATATGATGGTTTCTGTGGGGATGTGTTTGGGAGCGACAGCAAAGTTGAATCCTTTTGAAAGGACCTTGGTTTCAGCTTCAGTGAGGATCTTGTCTGAGATGTTGTGCAATGTTTGTTTCATGTGTGGCTGTGGGGAGGGGAGTTGGTTTCTGGCATTGTTGTAGTTTCCTGAGTTTGTTGGTGTGTGTGTCTGTCTTGAGGGTGGTCTGTGTTTGGCTCTCCAGACAGCGAGTTGTTTGGTTGTCCCAAAGTAGAGGGTGAATCTTGTTGCTGAGTCTGAGGTGGAGTGTGAGGAGATCTTTGTTGATTTGGTCTAGGAGAAACCTTTTGTGTGAAGTTCATTTCTAATTAGGGCCAGTTCTGTTCTTTTAAGGATGCGTTTGGTGGCTGCTGTGTTGGTGTGGAATTTCAATTGGAAGCTTGTGGGAATTAAATTTTGATCTCGGCAGTTGCATAGGAATGCAAGGTCACATAAAATGGAGGCTCTTTGGACTTCAAGTTTTTCATAAGTCCTGGTCAGATGGTGGGTTTCCTCCCGTAGAGGTGCAATATTTGTTTTCTGAGGTTCTCGCGGGTATTTGTATGTGGATCTTTGGTTGTTCGGGTTTTCTCCGCGTAAGATTCGAAGTATCTAGGCAGCGTTTCGATGAAGTCTCATTCATCATCTTCAGGCTTCTGTCTCCGGCTCTGTGCTTCTCAGAGTAATGTGAGATTGCAGCTGCTTCCTCCTTTTAACTGCCAGTGGGGTGGGACTTGATTGGGTGGGGGCTTGGCTGTGTTCTGATTGGGTGGGGTGTGTTCTCATTGGTAGGGGTTTGGCTGTGTTCTGATTGGTTGGGGGTTAGCCGTGTTCTGATTGGTTGGAGCGTGTTCTGTTCAGGTGGGGGCTTGGTTGTGCTCAGGTTAGTCTTAGTTGCTGGGGATTTGAGCTGGTGAGTTGTGATCTTGCTGTTTGGCTTCTAGTTCGTGGTCCTGCTGCATCTTCATAGTGGGTGTCGGTTTGCTTCATGTATGGCTCAGAGGGTTTGAAGTGGGTAGTGATGCAGCTGCAGTGCAGCTTCTGGTCCATGGTGTGTCTCATTTTCTGAATGGGTGGGAGTCTGTTTTCTATATGGAAGTGTGGTGGTGGCATCTTGTGTGGCTCTCATGGGTGTGGGTCTGGTGTCCTTCTTCATGTTAGGTACTCGTCTGTTCATGAGGCGGGTTTCCAAATGGCTGGAAGGCGGGAGGTGTCATCTCGTTTGTTCATGCTGTGTGGGCGTTTTTCTATCTCTATGGCTTCTCTGATTATTCTGCTGTTGAAGTGTTCGGTTTTGGCGATAGTTCTGGTATTTTTAAAATCAATTTCATGTCCTGTGGCTTTGAGGTGTTGGACCAGGGAAGAGGTCGTTTCTTCTTTTTGATTGAGTTCTTATGTTCTTCAATGCGTGCACTTATTCTTCTGTTAGTTTGTCCAATGTATGTGGTAGGGCAGGCAGTGCAGGGGATTTCGTATACTCCTTGGTTTTCTAATTCGATTTTGTCTTTGGGGTTTCTTAGGATGGTGGATATTTTTCTGTTTGTGCAGAATGCTGTTTTGATGTTGTGTTTTTGGAGGATCTTGCTAATTTTGTCTGTAGTGCCTTTTATATATGGGAGGAGGGCTTTGCCGTTTTCTTGTTCTCTGTCTTGGATTTTGGTTGGGGTTTCTTTTTGGATTAGGTGGGTAATCTTCTTTCTTTGGAATCCATTGGCTGTAAATACGTTGGTGAGAGTGTGTAGTTCGGTTTTTGGTGTTGTTCATCGGCTAAGCATTTTGTTCTGGAGATGAGTGTCTTGGCTACGGAATTGATCTGTGCTGGGTGGTGGTGTGAGAGTGCATGTAGATAGCGGTTAGTATGTGTTTTCTTCTGGTAGATGGTGTGTCCTAGGAGCCATTGGATCTTTTGTATACCAAGACATCTAGGAAGGGAAGTTGATTGTTGGCTTCTGTTTCCATGGTGAATTGTATTTTGGGGTGTAGGCTGTTGAGGTATGTGAGGAAGTTGTTCAGTTTTCTTTCCCGTGTGGCCAGATTATGAAGGTGTCATCTACGTATCTGAGCCAGAGTTTGGGTTTGTGGTCGTATTTTCTAGAGCTTGTGTTTCAAAGTGTTCCATGTAGAGGTTTGCGATGACAGGTGAGAGGGTGATCCCATGGGTGCTCCTTCTATTTGTTTGTATTTTTGTCCATTGTAGGTGAAGTATGTATTGGATAGGCAGTGGTTGGTTAGATCTAGGATGTGCTTGGGGGGTTGTATTTGTTTTGGATGGCTGTCAAGGCTTCTTTTATTGGCACTTGGGTGAAGAGGGATATGACATGAAGCTTACTAGTAGGTCGCTAGGTTGTAAGTTTTGTTTCTTTATGATCTCGATGAACTGGAATGAGTTTCTTACGTGTGAGTTGATGGATTCTGCATAGGGTTGTAGTTGTTTGGCGAGGAATTTGGCCAGGTTTTGTAGAGGTGAGCCTATGGAGCTGACTATTGGTCTGAGTGGGGTTCCTTCTTTGTGTATTTTGGGAGACCATAAAGCTTGGGGCATCTGGATGATTTTTCTCTGGGTATGATTCCTTGCTGGATTTCTTCACTGATGGGGGAGGCTTTTATTTTGGATTTGGTAGTTTTTCTAGGTAGGTGGTGGGGTCTGTCTTTAGGGGTTTGTATGTGGGGTCTTGGAGTAGGTTGGTTAGCTTGGTTTGGTAGTCAGATGTGTTCATAACCACTGTCGCGTTGCCCTTGTCTGCTGGTAGGATTATTATGCTGGTGTCTTCTTTCAGGTTAAGTAGTGCAGTTTGTTCTTCTTTGGATAAGTTGCTTTTGGGTGGTTTGCTAGTGCAGAGGATGTTGGTGATTTCGAGTCTGATTTTGTTAGCATCATCAGGGTTGGTTTTGGTCAGGCTGGTTTCAACTCCGCATATGATGGTTTCTGTGGGGATGTGTTTGGGAGCGACAGCAAAGTTGAATCCTTTTGAAAGGACCTTGGTTTCAGCTTCAGTGAGGATCTTGTCTGAGATGTTGTGCAATGTTTGTTTCATGTGTGGCTGTGGGGGAGGGAGTTGGTTTCTGGCATTGTTGTAGTTTCCTGAGTTTGTTGGTGTGTGTGTCTGTCTTGAGGGTGGTCTGTGTTTGGCTCTCCAGACAGCGAGTTGTTAGTTTGTCCCAAAGTAGAGGTGAATCTTGTTGCTGAGTCTGAGGTGGAGTGTGAGGAGATCTTTGTTGATTTGGTCTAGGAGAAACCTTTTTGTGTGAAGTTCATTTCTAATTAGGGCCAGTTCTGTTCTTTTAAGGATGCGTTTGGTGGCTGCTGTGTTGGTGTGGAATTTCAATTGGAAGCTTGTGGGAATTAAATTTTGATCTCGGCAGTTGCATAGGAATGCAAGGTCACATAAAATGGAGCTCTTTGGACTTCAAGTTTTTCATAAGTCCTGGTCAGATGGTGGGTTTCCTCCCGTAGAGGTGCAATATTTGTTTTCTGAGGTTCTCATGGTATTTGTATGTGGATCTTTGGTTGTTGGGTTTTCTCCGCGTAGATTCGAAGTATCTAGGCAACGTTTCGATGAAGTCTCATTCATCATCTTCAGGCTTCTGTCTCCGGCTCTGTGCTTCTCAGAGTAATGAGAACTTGCAGCTGCTTCACTCCTTTAACTGCCAGTGGGGTGGGACTTGACTGGGAAGCTGCACTGCAGCCATTCTGATTGTTCAACCCCTCATGGTAGGGGTACATGAAGCAAACCGACACCCACTATGAAGATGCAGCAGGACCACGAACTAGAAGCCAAACAGCAAGATCACAACTCACCAGCTCAAATCCCCAGCAACTAAGACTAACCTGAGCACAACCAAGCCCCACCTGAACAGAACACGCCTCCAACCAATCAGAACACGGCTAACCCCCAACCAATCAGAACACAGCCAAACCCCTACCAATGAGAACACACCCCACCCAATCAGAACACAGCCAAGCCCCCACCCAATCAAGTCCCACCCCACTGGCAGTTAAAAGGAGGAAGCAGCTGCAATCTCACATTACTCTGAGAAGCACAGAGCCGGAGACAGAAGCCTGAAGATGATGAATGAGACTTCATCGAAACGTTGCCTAGATACTTCAATCTTACGGGAGAAAACCCGAACAACCAAAGATCCACATACAAATACCCATGAGAACCTCAGAAAACAAATATTGCACCTCTACGGGAGGAAACCCACCATCTGACCAGGACTTATGAAAAACTTGAAGTCCAAAGAGCCTCCATTTTATGTGACCTTGCATTCCTATGCAACTGCCGAGATCAAAATTTAATTCCCACAAGCTTCCAATTGAAATTCCACACCAACACAGCAGCCACCAAACGCATCCTTAAAGAACAGAACTGGCCCTAATTAGAAATGAACTTCACAAAAAGGTTTCTCCTAGACCAAATCAACAAAGATCTCCTCACACTCCACCTCAGACTCAGCAACAAGATTCACCCTCTACTTTGGGACAAATCCAAACAACTCGCTGTCTGGAGAGCAGAAACACAGACCACCCTCAAGACAGACACACACACCAACAAACTCAGGAAACTACAACAATGCCAGAAACCAACTCCCCTCCCCACAGCCACACATGAAACAAACATTGCACAACATCTCAGACAAGATCCTCACTGAAGCTGAAACCAAGGTCCTTTCAAAAGGATTCAACTTTGCTGTCGCTCCCAAACACATCCCCACAGAAACCATCATATGCGGAGTTGAAACCAGCCTGACCAAAACCAACCCTGATGATGCTAACAAAATCAGACTCGAAATCACCAACATCCTCTGCACTAGCAAACCACCCAAAAGCAACTTATCCAAGAAGAACAAACTGCACTACTTAACCTGAAAGAAGACACCAGCATAATAATCCTACCAGCAGACAAGGGCAGCGCGACAGTGGTTATGAACACATCTGACTACCAAACCAAGCTAACCAACCTACTCCAAGACCCCACATACAAACCCCTAAAGACAGACCCCACCACCTACCTAGAAAAAACTACCAAATCCAAAATAAAAGCCTCCCCCATCAGTGAAGAAATCCAGCAAGGAATCATACCCAGAGAAAATCATCCAGATGCCCCAAGCTTTATGGTCTCCCCAAAATACACAAAGAAGGAACCCCACTCAGACCAATAGTCAGCTCCATAGGCTCACCTCTACAAAACCTGGCCAAATTCCTCGCCAAACAACTACAACCCTATGCAGAATCCATCAACTCACACGTAAAAACTCATTCCAGTTCATCGAGATCATAAAGAAACAAAACTTACAACCTAGCGACCTACTAGTAAGCTTCGATGTCATATCCCTCTTCACCCAAGTGCCAATAAAAGAAGCCTTGACAGCCATCCAAAACAAATACAACCCCCAAGCACATCCTAGATCTAACCAACCACTGCCTATCAATACATACTTCACCTACAATGGACAAAAATACAAACAAATAGAAGGAGCACCCATGGGATCACCCCTCTCACCTGTCATCGCTAAACCTCTACATGGAACACTTTGAAACACAAGCTCTAGAAAAATACGACCACAAACCCAAACTCTGGCTCAGATACGTAGATGACACCTTCATAATCTGGCCACAGGAAAGAAAAACTGAACAACTTCCTCACATACCTCAACAGCCTACACCCCAAAATACAATTCACCATGGAAACAGAAGCCAACAATCAACTTCCTTCCTAGATGTCTTGGTATACAAAAGATCCAATGGCTCCCTAGGACACACCATCTACCAGAAGAAAACACATACTAACCGCTATCTACATGCACTCTCACACCACCACCCAGCACAGATCAATTCCGTAGCCAAGACACTCATCTCCAGAACAAAATGCTTAGCCGATGAACAACACCAAAAAACCGAACTACACACTCTCACCAACGTACTTACAGCCAATGGATTCCAAAGAAAGAAGATTACCCACCTAATCCAAAGAAACCCCAACCAAAATCCAAGACAGAGAACAAGAAAACGGCAAAGCCCTCCTCCCATATATAAAGGCACTACAGACAAAATTAGCAAGATCCTCCAAAAACACAACATCAAAACAGCATTCTGCACAAACAGAAAAATATCCACCATCCTAAGAAACCCCAAAGACAAAATCGAATTAGAAAACCAAGGAGTATCACGAAATCCCCTGCACTGCCTGCCCTACCACATACATTGGACAAACTAACAGAAGAATAAGTGCACGCATTGAAGAACATAAGAACTCAATCAAAAAGAAGAAGCGACCTCTTCCTGGTCCAACACCTCAAAGCCACAGGACATGAAATTGATTTTAAAAATACCAGAACTATCGCCAAAACCGAACACTTCAACAGCAGAATAATCAGAGAAGCCATAGAGATAGAAAAGCCCACACAGCATGAACAAACGAGATGACACCTCCGCC
>NW_028262865.1:1189152-1201652 GCF_049901715.1 Pseudonaja textilis | reverse complement strand
GTTAGCCACCAGGATGGGCTTCCCGGAGGGGCTGGCGGAGGAGGCGGCCGACACCATGGTCAAGGATTGTACGACTTCTTCATTGGGCACTGACGCTTCGTCCTGCTGGAGATCAGCCCGCTGGTGGAGGACTCCACTGAGCGGGTGATGTGCATGGACACCAAGGTCATCTTCGGCGGCAGCGGCCTTCCGCCAGCCGAGGATCTTCGCCATGCAGGACTGGGATTGCAGGTGGATGAGAGGAGGCGGGAGGCGGCCGACGCCCTCAACTACATCGCCTTTGGGAGGCAACATCGGCTGCCTGGTCAACGGGCGGGCTTGGCCATGCCAGCCATGGACCTCCTCCAGCTCCACGGCGGGCGCCGGCCAACT
The DNA here is from genome assembly GCF_049901715.1 of Pseudonaja textilis. Taxonomy (NCBI): domain Eukaryota; kingdom Metazoa; phylum Chordata; class Lepidosauria; order Squamata; family Elapidae; genus Pseudonaja; species Pseudonaja textilis. The sequence continues at coordinate 1,201,280 of NW_028262865.1, read as the reverse complement.
ACCTCAGCGTCGGGGCGGGGCCACGGTGGAGCAGGTGACCGAGCCTTCCAGCTGATCACCTCCGATGAGAAGGTCCAGGCCATCCTGGTCAACATCTTCGGAGGGCTGATGCGCTGTGACGTCATCGCCCGCGGGATCATCCTGTCTGCTGAGGACCTGGCGCTGAAGGTCCCTATCGTGGCCCGCCTGCAAGGCACCCGGGTGGATGATGCCAAAGTCCTCTTCGCCGAGAGCGCTTTCAGAAGATCCTGGCTTGCGACGACCTGGACCGGGCGGCCGCCACCGCTGCGGGCCTCGCCGAGATCATGCGCCTGAGCGAAGGACCTCCACGCCGACGTCAACTTCCAGCTGTCCGCCTGAGGAGGACCACCGCTCCCGTTCCCAAGGGGCGGTGCCTTCCCCATGGCCCCGCCTCTTTGGGGCTGGGGGGTAGGGGTAGGGGGCTGGGCGGGTGGACGGACAGCGTTGGTTTCCTTCCTCTCCTCCTCCCGCCCGCTTCGACGTCGACCGGCCCAATCTCAGCCGATTTCCCCATGCGGCAGCGGCTCGTTGGCCTTTGGGCTGGCGGATTCACGCCAGCGGGAGAAGATATGTCGCCGGTGGAGGAAATTTAAACCTAGTTTAAAGAAAGTTTGTCTCCTGGACTGCAGGGATGGGGGGGTGCAGGGGGGAGGGGTATGCCTGGCTCTGTTCATAGATGGGGAGGGGGATGTGCTGGAGTGGAGAGCCCTATTTCCTTGCACACACACACACACACACACACACACACACAGACACCAGTCCATCTCTCCCTCGCTTTCCATCTCTCTTTTTCCATCCCTCTTCGTCTCTTTTTCTCCATCTCTCTCTCTCTCTCCATTTCTCCCTCTCTTTCCATCTCCCTCTCTCCCTATTTTCCATCCCTCTCCATCTCCTCCTCTCCATCTTTCTCTTTCTTTCTCTCTTTCTCTCTCTCTTCACCTCTCTAGCTCTTTACATCTCCCTCTCTCTCTTTACATCTCCCTCTCTCTCTTTTTCTTCTTTCTCCATCTGTCTCTCTCTCAGTCTCCATCTCTTTCCACCTCTCTCTTTTTCCATCTCTCTCTTTCCATCTTTTTCTCCATCTCTTTTTCTCCATCTCTCCCTCCCCTCTCTCTCTCATCTCTCTCTCCCCTCTCTCTAACTCCTTCCATCTCTCTCTCTTTACCTCCCTCTCTTTCCCCCCCTCTTTCTCCATCTCCTCTTCTCCATCTTTCCCTTCCTTTCTTTCTCTCTTCACCCCTCTAGCTCTTCCCATCGCTCTCTCTCTTTCCTTCTCCCTCTCTTTTCTCCATCTTTCTCTCTCTCAATCTCTGTCTCTTCCTCTTTCCCTCTCTCTCCCTCTTTCCCTCTCTCTTTTTTGATCTCTCCCTTTTCCCATCTCTCTACCTCCTCCATTTCTCCATCTCTTTCCATCTCCCTCTTTCCATCTCCCTCTCTTTTTTCCATCTTTCTTCATCTCCATTTCTCCCTCTCCCTCTCTTTATATCTCCCGCTCTTTTTTCCCTCTTTCTCCATCTCTTTTTCTCCCTCTCTCTCTTTCTCTCTCTCTCTCTCTCCACTCTAGCTCTTTTCATCTCTCTCTCTTTCCATCTCCATTTCTCCACCTCTTTTTACATCTCCCTCTAACTTTTTCTCCATCTCTCTCTCTCCGTCTCTCATGCTCTTTCCATCTCTCTCTCTCCATCTCCATTTCTCCATCTCTTTCCATCTCTCTCTCTCTTTTCCATCTTTCTCCATCTCTTTTTCTCCCTCTCTCTCTCTGTCTCCTTCTCTCCAGCTCTTTCCATCTCTCTCTTTTTCCACCTCTCTTCATCTTTTTCTCAATCTCTTTCCATCTCTCTCTCAATCTCCATTTCTTCATCTCTTTCGATCTCTCTCTTTTTCCACCTCTCTTCATCTTTTTCTCCCTCTCTTTCCATCTCTCTCTCTCTTTCCATCTCTCTCTTTCTCTCTCTTTCCATCTCTCTCTTTCTCTCTCTCTCCATCTCCATTTCTCCATCTCTTTCCATCTCTCTCTCTTTCTATCTCTCTCTCTTTCCATCTCTCTCTTTTTCCAATTCAATTGTTCAATTGGAGAGTTGAGTTGGGTTGGGTTGGGTTGAGTTGAGTTGAATTGAAGTCTTGGGTTGGGTTGGGTTGAGTTGAGTTGAGTTTAGTTGAACTGAAGTCTTGGGTTGGGTTGGGTTGAGTTGAGTTGAATTGAAGACTTGGGTTGGGTTGAGTTGAGTTGAATTGAAGTCTTGGGTTGGGTTGAGTTGAGTTGAATTGAATGGAAGACTTGGGTTGGGTTGAATTGAATTGAATTTAAGACTTGAGTTGGGTTGGGTTGGGTTGGGATGAGTTTAGTTGAACTGAAGTCTTGGGTTGGGTTGGGTTGAGTTGAGTTGAATTGAAGACTTGGGTTGGGTTGAGTTGAGTTGAACTGAATCGAAGACTTGACGGCACACACACACACAGGCAGACACACACCGATAACAGTGGGTCAATCAGGTGCTTTATTTAAAAGCGTTAGAAAGAACCGTTTCACAACTTTGGCAACTTTGCCAAATTCAAGAAACCTTGTAAACAACGTCAACAACTTTGGCAAAATTCAAGGAAAATTCATCCTTGTTGAATTTTGGCCAATTCACACATTTCACGGAGAATTCTTGGAGAAGAGCAAATTCACAAATTTCAAGGAGAATCCTTGAAAACTTTGGCCAATTTGCAAAATTCAAGGCGAATCCTTGTAGAGTTTTGGCAAATTTGTGAAATTTAAGGAGAATCCTTGTAGAATTTTGGCAAATTTGTGAAATTTAAGGAGAATCCTTGCAGAATTTTGGCAAATTCACAAATTTTAAGGAGAATCCTTGAAAACTTTGCCAAATTTGCAACATTGAAGAGAATCCTTGTGAGAATTTTGGCAAATTCACAAATTTCAAGGAGAATCCTTGTAGAATTTTGGCAAATTTGTGAAATTGAAGGAGAATCCTTGTAGAATTTCAGCAAATCCCGCCAAACCCATGGAGCATCCTTGTTAGAGGATCCCCAAATCCGCCAAATTCACGGAGAATCCCCGTAGCCATTTGGCCAATTCGGCAAACGGAAGGGGAGAACCCTGCCGCCACTTCGGCAACTTGGCCAAATCCCAGGAGACTCGGCCGACGCATCGGAACCATTTAGGAGCCACTTCACCCAAATTCACTCTCGTCCCCCACCAACCCGCCCACCCCAAGGACCCGCTGGTTCGGGGGGGGAGAGAAGGAGGAAGAGGGGAGAGAAGGGGTCTCTCCCCCCACCCCATAGTTGTGGGCTGACTGTGGACGGGGGGGCAGAGTTTGGTGGGAAGGTGAGCTCGACCGCAGCGACTGGAAACCGGTTGCGGGAAGTGATCGAACTATCAAAAGAGGAGGGAGGGGAGTCTGACCGGAGTCGGGTTCGCTCCCGATGTGGGGAGAACCCTGCGAGGTTGACCCCCAAGGCAGCCCAAACACACACACACATACACACACACATGGCCTTCTCCGCCGCCGACCCCCTATTCGCCGGCAATGTAGACGAACCGACGCTTCTCCAGCACGCCGATGTCGTCTTCCAACTGTTTCATCTCCAACTCCAACTTCTCCTTGCGCAGCCTCTGCGGGATGGTGGTCAACTCCACCAAGAGGCTCTGGAAGTCCCTGTTCAAGTCCTCCCAGTTGGTCTTCAGGCCCTGCAGGGAAGGGGGGGGAGGACAGAGAGCGGAGGGTCCGGGGTCCGTTTTGAAGGGATCCGCCCTCCCTCTCCCTCCACACACATCCCGGGGCTCTGCCGCAGAGGACAGAAAAACGGAGGTTTGGGGTGTGGAACGTCCGCCAGGTGCACAATCAAGCTTTGAGATCCTCAGGAAGAGGAAGTGGAGGAGGAGGAAAAGGAAGAGGAGGAAGAAGAGGAGGAGGAGGAAGAGGAGGAGGAAGAGGAGGAGGAGGAAGAGGAGAAAGAGGTGGAAGAGGAGGAGGAAGAGGAGGAAGTGGAGGAGGAAGAGGAAGAGGAGGAAGAGGAGGAGGAAGAGGAGGAGGAGGAGGGGAGGAGGAAGAGGAGCAAGAGGAGCAAGAGGAGGAGGAAGAGGAGGAAGAGGAGGAGGAAGAGGAGGAGAAAGAGGTGGAAGAGGAGGAGGAAGAGGAGGAAGTGGAGGAGGAAGAGGAGGAAGAGGAGGAGGAAGTGGAGGAAGAGGAGGAGGAAGAGGAGGAGGGAGAGGAGGAAGAGTTGGAAGAGGAGGAGGAAGAGGAGGAGGAAGAGGAGGAAGAAGGAGGAAGTGGAGGAAGAGGTGGAAGAGGAGGAGGGAGAGGAGGAAGAGTTGGAAGAGGAGGAGGAAGAGGAGGAGGAAGAGGAGGAAGAAGGAGGAAGTGGAGGAAAGGTGGAAGAGGAGGAGGAAGAGGAAGAGAAAACGGGGAAGAAGAGGAGGAAGTGAAGGAAGAGGCAGAAGAGGAGGAGGAAGAGGAGGAAAAGAGGAAGTGGAGGAAGAGGAGGAGGAAGAGCAGGAGGAAGAGCAGGAGGAAGAGGAGGAGGAGGAGGAAGAGGAGGAGGAGGAAGAGGAGGAGGAAGGGTGCCCCAGTCCTTCTCCTCTTCCTCCCCTTCCTCCTTCCTCTCCTTCTCCTCCTCCTCTCCTCCTCCCTGCCTTCTAGCACTGATGACATTCCCTAGTTGGGTCATGAAACGTCCACAAGGAAACAACGAAGCTCAGAGAGCATACTCACTGTCTCCTCCTCTTCCTCCTCCAGCTCCCCTCCTCCTCCTCCTCCTCCTCCTTCTCCTTCTTCCTCCTCCTCCTCCTCCTTCTCTTCCCCTTCCCTCTTCCTCCTCCTCGCCTTCTTCGGCTCCTCCTCTTTTCCTCCTTCTCCCCTCCTCCTCCATCCTCCTCCTCCTCCTCCTCCTCCTCCTCCTCCTCCTCCTCCTCCTCCTCCTCCTCCTCTTCTTCTTCTTCTTCTTCTTCTTCTTCTTCTTCTCATACTTCTTTTCTCCTCCTCCTCCTCTTCCTCCTCCTCCTCCTCCTCCTCCTCCTCCTCCTCTCCTCCTCCTCCTCCTCCTATCCACACCCTACCCCTTTCTAGCCCTGATGATATCATCCAGCTGGGTCATGAACTGTCCACAAGGAGCAACCACGGCGCAAGAGACCAGTGAGAATCCACCAGGATAGAAAACGTGGATCATACTAACCTGTTCATTTTTTTTTCAATGAGGAAGATCTCATGTCAGTATCACCGATCAAACAATGTGCACAGTCACCATGTGCTTTACTCCTTAGCTGTAACTGAGAACAGGACACCAAGGAACTTTAGATGCTAACTAAAGTATATAACTAGAGGTTGGAAATGCTGTGTATATATAGCATCACTGATCAAACAATGCGCACAGTCATCATGTGCTTTACTCCTTAGCCGTAACAGGGAACAGGACACAAAGGAACTATAGATACTAACTAAAGTATATAACTAGAGGTTGGAAATGCTGCATACACATAGCACCACTGATCATACAATGTGCACAGTCACCATGTGATTTACTCCTTAGCTGTAACTAAGAACAGGACACCGAGGAACTATAGATGCTAACTAAAGTATATAACTAGAGGTTGGAAATGCTGTGTACACATAGCACCACCGATCAAACCATATGCACAGTCACCATGTTCTTTACCGCTTAGCCTTCGAGCAACGGATCCCAACAAGGGGGGAGGATGGGGGAGGCGTCAGCTTACGTTCAGGATGTCCTCTCGCTTGCGGGAGGAGGGGCGGGTCAGGCGTCTCTTCTGCAGGCACTCCCACCGAGCGGCCACCCGCTCTTGGCGCCCCTCCACGGCTTCTTTCTTATGACCCAGGATGTAGTTGGGGGTCACCCCGAAGTCCTGCGGAGGAAGAAGTGGGGCGCTTGGCCAGCCGAATGGGGAGGGGTGCCGATCGGCTGTCTCTTTCCTCGCTGGCTCCTCCTGGAGGAGGAGAGAGGCAGGAGTGAGCACGATGCTGGTCCGGAGGAATGGTGGGAGAGGCTGTCATGTCTGCCATCTATCTATCCTCGATCACCTCTCTCCATCTATTTTTGTCTATCAATCTCTATTCTTTCTTTCTTTTTCTTTTTCTTTCTTTCTCTCTCTCTCTCTCTCTGTGTCTCTCTCACACATACACACTCACAGACATTTCAATTATCTATCTTTTATCACCACCTCTATTTTTGTCTTTCTCTCTCTCTCTCTCTCTGTCTCTCTCTCTCTCTCTCTCTCTCTCTCTCTCTCTATATATATATATATATATATATATATATATATATATATATATATTTAACTCTCTCTCTCTAGTTATCTATCAATCAGTCTACCTATCTATCATCTATTTATCTATATTTATCATCCATCTCTAGCTATCATCTATCTATTATCTATCTATCATTTATCATCACCTCTATTTTTCTCTCTCTGTGTATCTATTTATCCCCCCTGTGTGTGTGTGTGTGTGTGTGTGTGTGTGTATTATACACACATTATCTATCTATGTCTATTTGTTTCTTTATCTATGTATTTATCTATATATCTCTATTATCTATCTATCAAAATCAACTCTATTTCTCTATTTCTCTCTCTCTCTCTGTATCTGTATCTCTCTAGTCTCTATCTATATCTATCATCTATATATCTATCTATATCTGTCTATCTATCGATCATCTATTTACCTATATCTATCTGTCTCTCTTTCACTCTCTTTGTGTGTATTTGTATCTATCTATCTATCTATCTATCTATCTATCATTTCTCTGTCTCTGTATTTGTATATATGTCTGTCTGTCTATCTATCTATCTATCTATCTATCTATCTATCTATCTATCTATCTATCGATCATCTATCATCTCTCTCTGTGTGTGTATTTGTATATCTATCTATCTATCTATCTATCTATCTATCTATCTATCTATCTATCTATGGCATTCGGCTTTGCTCGGGTATTTTCCCACGTCATAGTAGTTGTGCTTTTAAAGTTGTAGCAACGTTTCAGCAGAAACTCATCTGCCATCATCAGGCTTCTGTCTGTCTGTCTGTCTGTCTATCTATCTATCTATCTATCTATCTATCTATCTATCTATCTGTCCATCTATCTATTTATCTATATCTATCATCTATCTATCTATCATCTGTGTCTCTCTCATTCTGTATTTGTATTTGTATATCTATCTATCTGTCTGTCTGTCTGTCTATCATCTATATCCATCCATCGAGCCATCATCTATCTCGCCAGGCCACTTCAGTGCGACTTAAGAGCCCCCCAGAATATCAATGCCGCATCAAACCTCCAACCCATTTCCCCCACACAAAAGCTCTCGGACGTAAACCTTCCACAAGAGTAGGAAGCCAAGCAGGAGGGAGAGGGAGGAAGACATGGGGAAGGGGAGGGGACAGGCCTTTTCTCCCAAAAACCCCTCCCCATTCTCCCCTCCCTCCTCCCCCCCCCAGCCTGAGCTCTGGCCCTGCCCCACCCCCCTGAAGGAAGCCGCACCTTCTTTTTGAGGTATTTCTGGACCAGGCTGGATCCCTCCAGGAGGTACTTATCCCCCCTCCGCTGGTCGATGCAGGCGTGGAGGGGCTTCTTCGCCACGGCCATGATGGCTTCGGCCACGTTGGCGTGGATGAAGTTCTTCTCGCTCTGGATGCCCATCAGCGGCCGGTTGGACTGGGGAGGCACCTGGGCTTTGATGGGAAGACGCTTTGTTTGCTCGAACGTGCCTTCCGTCGTGGGGTGATGGGACAAAAAAACAAAAAAAACACAAAACCCGAATGGGTGACGGTGCATCCTTTGGGCGTCGGGACTTCAACTCCACTGAACGACCCTCCGTTGAGTTTACCGAAAGCGACGCTGGGGTTGTTGTTGTTTTTTCACACTGAATGCCCCAGCATGGCATCCCACCCTCCCCCTCGGTCCAAATTTTGGAAGCTCGGCAACTGACTTGGATGGACGCGAGGTGTCGTTTGGTGACTTCCGACGAGGGGAAAAAACTGATGGGGAGAGCCACATTCTGGGTTCCCCACCCAACGCCAACATGGCCACGCCTAATAAATCCAAGGGTTCAGGACTCGGAGACTTATGATTTGAAATAGGGGGAGGGAGGATTGGTCGGCGCCCGGACAGTGGGGACTTCACAATGTCATCGGCAACCCCTCCCACCCCCACCCAGTTCAGGGAAAATCCCCCCAGTCTTCAAACGGGGCCCCAGGATCTCGACTGGAGGAAGAAAGAGGTACGAGTCCCATTTCCTTTCACCCCACAACCAAAGGGAAGAGTCGAGCGTGCCAATGTACATTTGGGGACCTTGCGCTCCTTGGAGTGTTTCCAGAGGTAGTCCTTTGGGGTGGGCACCTGCAGCTTCGGGATGCCCATGGTCTGGCAGGGCGCCTTCTTCTTCTCCTCCATCTCCCGCTGGACGGACGGATGGAAGGTAGAGGTGTACCTTGGATGAAGAAGGCAGGGGACTCAAAGAGGAAGGGGTCTTCCCGTCGGGATGCGGGGTGGACTCAATCTATCTATCTGTCTACCCATATTTCTCTCTCTCTCTCCCTCTCTCTCTCCATTTATCTATGCTCTATCTATCTATCTATCTATCTATCTATCTATCTATCTATCTATCTATCTATCTCTAGCTTCCTCTATCATCTATCTATCAATCAATGCTCTAGCTATCATATATTTATCGATCATCTATCTTTCTATCTATCCTATCTTTCTCTCTATGATCTCTGTATCATCTTATCTATCAATCTATCTATCGATCCATCGATCGATCCATCGATGGATCGATCTATCTATATCTAGTTTTCTCTATCATCTATCAATCTATCTATCTATCTATGCTCTATCATCTATCTATCCTCTCTCTATAAATTTATATACATCTATCTATCTATCTATCTATCTATCTATCTATCTATCTATCTATCTATCTATCTATCTATCTATCCATCTATCTATCCTCTCTCTATATATAAATTTATATACCTTTATCTATCTATCTATCTATCTATCTATCTATCTATCTATCTATCTATCTATCTATCTATTTATCCCCCTTATATCTACCCAGATCTCTTTACTCTCTCTATCATCTAACTTTCTCTCTCTCTCTCTCTCTGAATATCATCTATCTCTCTATCTCTATCTATCTATCCACTCTGTCATCTATCTCTATCCATTTATTTATGCTCTATCTATTATCTATCTATCTACCTACCTACCTACCTATCTACGTATCTACCTACCTACCTACCTACCTACCTATCTATCTACGTATCTATCTATCTATCTATCTATCTATCTATCTATCTATCTATCTATCAATCATCTATCTCCATTAGGGAATCTACTCCCCGCACCCACACGCCTACCTTAGCTGGGGCCTGGCGCTGCCTTCCACCCAGGTGGGGAGCCAGTGGTAGATGCTCTCCTGCTCCTCCAGGGGTGGCGGAGGGCACAGCACGTGAGCCATTTTGTCCGGGACGAGGGGCCCAGCGATCCGCCCCCTCGGAGAGCTGGCGCTGAAATGGCAGAAGGCGCGAGTTGGAGGAGGGTGAGGGGGTGGAATGGGGGGTGGGGTGGCGACTTCCCCAGGTGGGGAATCGAAGGTGTGCGGGTGGGGGGAGAGGGAGGAAGAACAGGAGCAAAGCAACCCCCCTAAAATGCCTGGCGGATTATACCTCGCCTCCGCGAGAGGGATGCGTTCCGGGCCGGGTCGGACAAGGGAGGAAAGCAACAACGAGGAATGTAGCGGTCCAGCCAGTTACACAGTGAATGGGAATTGGGAGTAATTAGTAAATGGGAGCTCTCTCTCTCTCTCTCTCTTATTGATCTATCTATCTGTCTCTCTCTGTGTGTGTATGTCTCTCTCTTTATCTCTATCTCTCTATCTATCACCCGTCTCTATCTATCTCCCTATATGGATCTCTATCTATCTATCCTCTATCCTCTATCTAATCTATCTTTCTCTCTCACTATCTATCATCTAGCTTTCTATCTATGTATCTCTCTATGTATCTCTCTATGTATCTCTCTATCTCTCTATCTATCTCTCTCTCTCTCTATCTATCTATCTATCTATCTATCTATCTATTTATCCCCCTTATATCTACCCAGATCTCTTTACTCTCTCTATCATCTAACTTTCTCTCTCTCTCTCTCTGAATATCATCTATCTCTCTATCTCTATCTATCTATCCACTCTGTCATCTATCTCTATCCATTTATTTATGCTCTATCTATTATCTATCTATCTACCTACCTACCTATCTACGTATCTACCTACCTACCTACCTACCTACCTACCTATCTACCTATCTACCTACCTACCTACCTACCTATCTATCTACGTATCTATCTATCTATCTATCTATCTATCTATCTATCTATCTATCTATCTATCTATCTATCTATCAATCTATCTCCATTAGGGAATCTACTCCCCGCACCCACACGCCTACCTTAGCTGGGGCCTGGCGCTGCCTTCCACCCAGGTGGGGAGCCAGTGGTAGATGCTCTCCTGCTCCTCCAGGGGTGGCGGAGGGCACAGCACGTGAGCCATTTTGTCCGGGACGAGGGGCCCAGCGATCCGCCCCCTCGGAGAGCTGGCGCTGAAATGGCAGAAGGCGCGAGTTGGAGGAGGGTGAGGGGTGGAATGGGGGTGGGGTGGCGACTTCCCCAGGTGGGGAATCGAAGGTGTGGAGTGGGGGAGAGGGAGGAAGAACAGGAGCAAAGCAACCCCCTAAAATGCCTGGCGGATTATACCTCGCCTCCGCGAGAGGGATGCGTTCCGGGCCGGGTCGGACAAGGGAGGAAAGCAACAACGAGGAATGTAGCGGTCCAGCCAGTTACACAGTGAATGGGAATTGGAGTAATTAGTAAATGGGAGCTCTCTCTCTCTCTCTCTCTCTCTCTTATTGATCTATCTATCTGTCTCTCTCTGTGTGTGTATGTCTCTCTCTTTATCTCTATCTCTCTATCTATCACCCGTCTCTATCTATCTCCCTATATGGATCTCTATCTATCTATCCTCTATCCTCTATCTAATCTATCTTTCTCTCTCACTATCTATCATCTAGCTTTCTATCTATGTATCTCTCTATGTATCTCTCTATGTATCTCTCTATGTATCTATCTATCTATCTATCTATCTATCTATCTATCTATCTCTATCTATCTATCACCTCTCTCTCTCTCTCTCTCTCTCTCTCTCTCTCTCTCTCTCTCTCTCTCTCTCTCTCTATATATATATATATATATATATATATATATATATATATATATATATAAAAATCTATCACCTATCTATGTCTCTGTCTCTGTCTCTGGAGAATGTAATATATCCCATTTTTTTACTTTATTAGTCGATGGTGGGTATGCGGAGAACGTAATATATCCCATTTTTTTACTTTATTAGTCGATGGTGGGTATGCGGAGAACGTAATATATCCCATTTTTTACTTTATTAGTAGATGGTGGGTATGCGGAGAACGTAATATATCCCATTTTTTTACTTTATTAGTAGATGGTGGGTATGCGGAGAATGTAATATATCCCATTTTTTTACTTTATTAGTAGATGGTGGGTATGCAGAGAACGTAATATATCCCATTTTTTACTTTATTAGTCGATGGTGGGTATGCGGAGAACGTAATATATCCCATTTTTTACTTTATTAGTCGATGGTGGGTATGCAGAGAACGTGATATATCCCACTTTTTTTACTTTATTAGTAGATGGTGGTTATGCGGAGAACGTAATATATCCCATTTTTTTACTTTATTAGTAGATGGTGGGTATGCGGAGAACGTAATATATCCCATTTTTTTACTTTATTAGTCGATGGTGGGTATGCGGAGAACGTAATATATCCCATTTTTTACTTTATGAGTAGATGGTGGGTATGCGGAGAACGTAATATATCCCATTTTTTACTTTATTAGTAGATGGTGGTTATGCGGAGAACGTAATATATCCCATTTTTTACTTTATTAATCGATGGTGGGTATGCGGAGAACGTAATATATCCCATTTTTTTACTTTATTAGTCGATGGTGGGTATGCGGAGAACGTAATATATCCCATTTTTACTTTATTAG
>NW_028262865.1:1163926-1184052 GCF_049901715.1 Pseudonaja textilis | reverse complement strand
ACCCCTTTTCTTTCTCTTTCTTCTTTTTCCTTTCTTTTTCCTTTCTTTCCTTCCTTCCTTCCTTCCTTCCTTCCTTCCTTCCTTCCTTCCTTCCTTCCTTCCTTCCTTCCTTCCTTCCTTCCTCCACTCTGGCCCCACCCTCCTCCCGCCAAGACTGGGCGCCGCCTCTCTGCTCTGCCATGAATCAGAAGAGATCACAGGTCATAAATCACCTTCTCCAACTGAAGGACTTTTCCGGGCGGTAGGAAACACGCCTCTCCGTCCGGCTCTTGGTCACCTGGGACTCAGTCTGGGTGGAAGGAGCTTCTGGGGTTGCAACCAAATGCTCCGTCCCGTCTCCCTCTCCGCCCTCCTTCTTATGGCCACTCAAGAGCAGGCCAAGAATGCTTTCGAGTTGACAGATGGATTGTTTTGGGAGTTCCTTCCTCTCCTTTCCGGATGGTCGCGTCTTCCCCCCCTCCCGGCGATGGCCGCGAAGGGAATACGTAGATCCATGTGCACGCGGTGTATTGCCATCTCCCCTGCGTGGCTGGCGAGCTGCGATGGGGGTGGGGGAGCAGCTATCCGAGGCGGTGAGATTTGCTCGGGCCTCTGTCCGTAGGCAATGGCCAAAGTGCAGCGGGGGACATCCGGCTGGCGAGTTGGTGTTGCAAGTCGTCTCTGCCACAATTGGGCGTGGTTCTCCAGGGGTGGTGGGTGTGGCGAGGGACGACTCCACCGATTCCTGGCCGATGTCACGGAAGAATCCAGCCACTCTAGCGGGTCCCCTTCAAACAGGGGGAGCGCTCAATTTGCCCCAAGAGCTAGCCCGGCGGAGACACGTGCGTGCCGCTTGACTCCGCCAGTGGACAAAATCGAATGGCGTGGACTCGCAGGGGTGCGCCTGCCGGGCCCCGTCCCCTCGCATGAGTCGAAGCTGCTGGCGCGATGGGCCCTGTCGCTCGCGCGACTTGGTTCACCCTCTCCTCCCTCTTCCTCCGGGACAGGGCGACCCTGCGGTGTGATTCAAGCGGCGAGACAACCCGGTTTCGGGGGAGCGGGTGCTCCGCTCCGCACACGAGAATCCGCTGGGCTCTCATGAAAGACGCAATCAAAGCCCAGGAAAGAGCTTAGCCCACTTGCTCTTCAGAGCGAACCGGCTCGCTCGCTGATCACCGGAGCCAGCAGCTCGGGTCCGAACGGGTCCGAACCGGGAGAATCCCACCCAAGAGGAGAGAAGTTGAGAGACCACTAGCCCGTCTTTCAAACTTCCGAGCCCCAAGTTTTGTCGAGTTGTACCACACTGTTGATGAGGTCCTTTTTGTGGGGTCTGTTTCGAGGAGAAGCAAAAATCTCCAGATGAAAAAAGATGGAAAGGGTTTTTTGGGGGTGGAGACTGGAATCTTGTTTGCCCCCGGGATAATGTTTTTCCTCTGGAATCTACTTCTTGGAAATAAAAGTACATTTAAACCATCGGCTGGGCAGTTATGTTATTCCCTGAAATGGTGGTGTTACTTACTTCATGTGTTATGTATGTATGTATGTAGTTAGGTAGGTATGTGTGTATGTATGTATGTCTATATCTACCTATATCTATCTATCCACCTTTGTCTCTCTCTCTCTTTCTCTCTGTCCATTTATCTAGCTAACCCTAACCCTCTATATCTTTCTCTAGCTCTATCCATCATCTATCTTTATATCTCGAACTCTATATCTATTTATCTCTGTCTCTATCTCCATCTATTTATCTATCTATATAACAATATCTATGCATCCATCCACTTATCTCTTTATCTCTCTCTAATCTCTATCCATCTATCTATCTCTGTATCTAGCTAACACTATATCTCTATCCATCTATCTTCATCTCTATCATCTATCTATCTATCTCCATCTATATATCTGTCTGTCCATCCGTCCGTCCATCCATCCATCCACCTATCTCTTTATCTCTCATTTCTATCCATTTATTTATCTATCTCTGTCCATCTGTCATTATCTATATATCATCTATTTATCTATCTTTATGTATTTATATCTATATCTATCTATCTATCTATCTATCTATCCTCTTTCTGTCATCTATCTCTGTTTCTATCCATCCATCCATCTATTATTCCTCTTCCTCCTTTTTCTTCTTCCTCCTCCTCCTCCTTTTACAAACCCGACTCCTTTCCGGCCCCGATGATGTTACCTAGTTGGGTCATAAAAGAACTGGAAGCAAAATGAATATCTCAGGGGCTGCTCCAAAGAAGAGGGGTGTGTGTGTGTGTGTGTGTGTGTGTGTGTGTGTGTGTGTGTGACCAGAAGGCAGGACCAGAAGCAACAGATGGAAACTGATCCAGGAGAGAAGCAACCTGCAATGAAGAGGAAACATCCCCACAGGGAGGAGCCTTGGCCTGTGGAACTGCTCGCCACCAGAAGTTGGGGGAGCTCCATCGCTGGAGGGTTTTTTTAAAGCAGAGATTGGAGAGCCCTTTGTCCGGCATGGTATTGAGTCTCCTGTTTGAGAAGGGGGTGGGGTTGGACTAGAGGACCTCCGAGGACCCTTCCCATGCTGTGATTCTGTTAAGGTCTCCTCTTTGAGCAAGGGGAGGGGGGTGGATTAGTTGACTTCTGAGGTTCCCTTCCAAGAGTTCTTCTGTTAAGGGTCTCCGCCTTGAGCAGGGGGTTGGACTAGAAGACCTCTGAGGCCCCTCCTGACTCTGATTCAGTAATTCTGCTGGAGCAGAGGGTTGGGCTGGATGACCTCCTAGGTGCCTTCCCAACTCTTAGATTCTCTTATGTCTCCTGCTGGAGCAGGGGGGTCGGGCTAGATGACCTCTGGCTTTTGCGAGAGAGGCTTGGGGTGGGGACGGAAGCGGCCGTTGGGCTTTGAAGAAGAAACAGAGCAAACCCGCCTGTTTCCTGTTGCTGGGCTCCTGGTGTGTTTTTGTGTCTGTGTGTGAGTAAGGTGGGGGGCTCTTTTCCTCTCTCCTTTTCTTTCCACTCACGTGATTTCTAGGCAGCCGGCGAGACTTTTCCCTTCCTTCGGCTGTTGAGATGCGGCTGAGAATTCCCCCCACGTCCTTCCTGCCATTGGGGAGGGGAAGAGCAGAGGGCTGGACTACATGACCTCCCAGATCCCTTCCAGCTGTCATTCTATGCTTCAATCAAGGTCTGCAGCTTGAACGAGGTTGGGCTAAATGACCTCCAAGGTCTCTTCCAACTGTATGATTCTGTCAGGGGCTCCTGCTGGAGCAGGGGGATGGGCTAGATGACCACCCAGGTCCCTTCCTTTTTTCTTCCTTTTAATTTCTTTCTAATTTCTTTCTTTCATTCCCTCCTTCCTTTTTACTCCCCCTTTCTCATTCTTTCTTCTTTTTCCCTTCCTTTTTTTCTTTCTCGTTTTCTTTTCCTCCTTTCTTTCCTTCCTTCGTTTTTACTCTCCCTTTTCTTTCTTTCTTTCCTTTCTTTTTTTTCTTTTTCTTTTTTGTCTTTTGTTTCTTTTTCTTTCTTTCTCTCTTTTTCCTTTTCTTTCTCCTTTTTCTTTCTAGTTTTCCTTTCTTTCCCTCCTTCCTTTCCTTCCTTCCTTTATACTCCCTTTTCTTTTCTTTCTTTCTTTTTCTTTTTCTCCTTTTTCTTTCTTTCTAGTTTTTTTCTTTCCCTCCTTCCTTTTACTCCCCCTTTCTTTCTTTCTTTCTTTTTCTCCTTTTTTCTTTCCTTTCTTTCTAGTTTCTTTCCCTCCTTCCTTTTACTCCCCCTTTCTCATTCTTTCTCCTTTTTTCTTTGAGTTCTTCTTTCTTGCCCTACTTTCTTTCTTTCCTTCCTTCCTTTTTACTCCCCTTTTCTTTCTTTCTTTCTTTCCTTCTTTCCTCTTTCTTTTCTCTTTCTTTCTGTCTTTGTTTCTTTCTTTTCTTTCCTTCTCTTTCTTTCCCTCCTTCCTCCCTCTTTCTTTCTTTCTTTCTTTCTTTCTTTCTTTCTTTCTTTCTTTCTTTCTTTCTTTCTTTCTTTCTTTCTTTCTCTCTTTCCCTCCTTTTCCTTTTTCTTTCTCTTTCTTTCTTTCTCCTTTTTTTTCTTCCTTTTTCTTTCTTTCTAGTTTCTTTCTTTCATTTTCTTTCTTTCTCCCAGGTCCCTTCCTACTGCTGTATGATTCTGTGAGGGCTCCTCCTGGAGCAGGGGCCCATTTTGAGCCTTTTATCAGGTCAAAAGCAACCCGGAAAATGGCCTGAAGAACTGCCTGAGAAGGCCTCAAGAACAGCCCCCAAATGGCCAAAAAACAGCCCCAAAATGGGCCAAGAACCCCCAAAAACTGCCCAAAAAGTCGTGAAAATGGCCAGAAAACTCCCTGACATGGCCTGAAAACTATCTGAGAAATGGCCTGCAAATGAGCCAAAAAAACATCTATAAAATGCCTGATAAATGGCCCAAAAACTGCCTGGAAAGCCCCAAAAACTGCCTGAAAAGGCCGAAAAACTGACTGAGAAATGGCTAGAAAAGCTGACTGAGAAATGGCTGAAAAATGTCCTGTAAATGGGCCAAAAATGCCCCCAAAATGGCCTGAAAAACTGCCTCAAAATACCAAAAAACTGACTGAAAAATGGCCAAAAAAGCCTGCAAATGGGTCAAAAAAGCCCCCGAAAAATGACCCCAAAACTGACTGAAAAGGCCCAAAAAACTGACTAAAAAAGGCCTGAAAAACTGCCTGAAAAATGGCTGAAAAACTGCCTGAAAAATGGCTGGAAAAACTGCCTGAGAAGGCCTGAAAAAATGCCTGAAAAGGTCCAAAGAACTGAGAAATGGCTGGAAAAACTGAGTCACGGCTTTTTCTGTTTCTCCTCTTATCTTTTCAAACCAGCCTTTCCTCCCTCTCTCTCTCTCTCTCTCCCTCCCTCCCTCTCATCCATCCATCCATTTTCTACGGCTGCCCGTCACAGCCAATGAATCCAGGCGGCTGAACAATTCAGAGAAGCGATTCCTTCTCAGAGGAAACCTTTTCAAACAGGAAAACCGCGGTTTTTCTTGTTTTGTTTTTAAAGGAACATTAAAGACGCCCAATTCAACACAACCGAGATGGGTCTGGCCACTTATCAAGGCAGCCAGGAAGCGGTGTAGGTGTGGGTGTGGGAGTTTGTGCCTTCAAACACCCAAAACCCCAAATTGGGGAACAAAGCCAGAAATCCCCACCGCAGCTGATTATCGGCTTTTTAAAAAAAAAACCAGTTCGGTCAAACCGGTCTGAACCGGTAGCACACCACCACTGTGTCCGTCTGTTCTGCAAGCCCCGCCTCCACTCCCATTCCCCATTCCTGCCTCAGTCCCTCAGACATTGGCCCTGAAGAGCTCCGCTTTCAACGGAGATAGTCCTCAACTTAACCACGGAGATAGTCCTCGACTGAACAAGAGGTGAATTTAGTGACCATTCCGCAGGACAACAGCACTGGAAGAAAAAGGGACTTATGGGATGTGCGTTTCATGCTCAGGACTGTCACGGCAGCCCCGGTGGCCTCGGGATCAAAATTCAGATGCTCGCAAACCAACTCGCATTTTGGATGGTCACAGCCCGATTACGAAGGTGAGAGTCGGGATTGCTCAAGCCGGAGACTTTTACAGAATGACAGTATAAGAAGAGTTGGAAGGTATCTTGGAGGTCATCCAGTCAACCCCACCCCTGGCCCAAAAAAATCTTACATAGTTTTGTAGCAAAGCACGGGGATCGAGCTAGTAGTGCAGTATAGCCTAAGATAAGGAGAGATCACACCTTAATCAAAGCAATTTGATTAACTATTATTAGAATGGCACATTATGTCAAGCGTAAATAGGATGAATTTTATTATGTATTTATTTTAATGTTATGATTTTATTAATGGCCAATTTAATAATAATAAAGGTGCACCTGGATACCTGCTGCCGAATTTTTGCAAAGTGCAAGCGTGTTCCCCAAAACAAAAGACACACACACACAAACACACACACACACAACCGATGAGGGAAGGAGGAAGGAGGAGGAAAGAGAGAGGAGATGGGGAGAGAGAGGAGGAAAGGACAGAGGGAAGGAGGAAGAAGGAAGGGAGGAAGGAAAGGGAGAGATGGGGAGGGAGAAGGAAGGAAAGGTGGAAGGAAGGAAAAGAGGAGGAAAGAAGAAAGGAAGGAGGAATGAAGCAACGAGGAAAGGGAGGAAGGAGGGACCCCTTTCAACCCTGTGGAGAAACCAGCTCTCGGGAGACGGAATCAGCTCAGGAAACTCCGCCAGGAAAGTCTCCTGGAGGGAGTTCCGGAGGGGGAAGCGGAAGCTGAAGCGGGCCGAGCCGAGTCAAAGCGATCCGTGGAGTTGCCGTCGGCTGGCGCCTGGAAACTGGGCCCCGGCGTTTACGTCGCCGTCCTCCTCAAAGCAAAGGACACAGCCAGGAGAAGTCCCGATTTTTGGCCAAAAGCTCCTTGTCAGCCTTTATCATCTCCTCCGTGTAACACGGGCGCGGCGGTTCTTCTGCACCAGCGGCGTCAATCATGGCCATCAGCTGGCCCACCTGAGCTTAGCGCTCCCCCGCGCCCTTCGGCCTTGTTGTTAAAGGCCAGGAGCGGTTGCCGCAGTGGTACACCTGCTCCTTCAGGCCCGCGTTGTCTTCGGCGATGAACTTCTCCAGGGTTTTGCCCTCCAGGTCCTCCTTGCGGGTGAAGAGGATGATCATGTAATCCTTGGCCTTCAAGCTGAAGACCTCCTTGATCAAGCGCGCCACGTCCTTCTCCTCCTTGGTGAAGCGGACTGGGCGGATCACCTGCAGGATGGCGTGGGGACCCGGCATGCAAAACTGGATGCACTTGCTCACCTCGGCCGAGGTTTCCCGCTTCGAGGGCAAGGCCGTGTCGAGAAGCCCGGCGTGTCCACCACCACCACTTTCCGGCCGTTCACCATGGCCTCCTCCCGATTGGCAAGTCTGGGTGGCGGAGCCGAGCGACATCTTGGATTCGAAGACCGGGCTCCCAGGATGGTGTTGCCCACGGCGCTTTTCCGTTGCGGTTTTCCCCACCAGGACGATCCGCCGTTCGGGCCCTACAAACCCAAAGCGGGAAGAGGAGAGAGGAGGAGGGAGACGGTCAGGAGCACTGAGATGACCGGGTCAAAGGCGCCATCAGTTCAGAATCCCTGTGTGCTCACGAAGCGACCTCAATCCAGCCTCCCTTGACGGCCTTTCTTATCTCCCGCTCATTTCCCCCCCGACTGTTAGTAGGTGTGGTGGTCTGACATTTGAAATGAGAGACGCAGGGAAACGTCTGAGCAAATGCCAGCCCCGAGAGAACTCGGGTAGCAGTATTTATTTAAGAAAATGCAAGTACAAAATCAAAACAATTACCTCAACATTATTATCTCAGCCGGGCCTCAGCAAGGTGATAAAGTTCCCGTGAGAATATCCAGGCACCAAAGGTCTCATGGGAATGGCTCGGCTGGGTACTGTGAACTCTGACCGATATTCCTGGCCCATCTAAGCTTTGCAGACCCAAACAGGATCAAACTCCCATCATAAAGACACTACTGCCCTCATGAGGAGCGTTTGTGAATTTGGGAAGGAAAATAGGAAGGGAGGAAAGAAGGAGGGATGGAAATAAGGGAGGAAGGAGGGAGGGAGGAAGAGGGGGAAGGAAAATAGGAAGGGAGGAAAGAAGGAGGGAGGAAATAAGGGAGGGAGGGAGGGAGGGGAGGAAGAGGGAAGGAAAATAGGAAGGGATGAAAGAAGGAGGGAGAAAATAAGGGAAGAGGAGGGAGGGAGGGACGAGGGGAAGGAAAATAGGAAGGGAGGAAAGAAGGAGGGAAGGAAATAAGGGAGGGAGGAGGGAGGAAGAGGGAAGGAAAATAGGAAGGGAGGAAGAAGGAGGGAAGGAAATAAGGGAGGAAGGAGGGAGGGAGGAAGAGGGAAGGAAAATAGGAAGGGAGGAAAGAAGGAGGGAGGAAATAAGGGAGGAAGGAGGGAGGGAGGAAGAGGGGAAGGAAAATAGGAAGGGAGGAAAGAAGGAGGGGAAGGAAATAAGGGAGGGAGGAGGGGAGGGAGGGACGAGGGGAAGGAAAATAGGAAGGGAGGAAAGAAGGAGGGAAGGAAATAAGGGAGGGAGGAGGGAGGGAGGAAGAGGGGAAGGAAAATAGGAAGGGAGGAAAGAAGGAGGAAGGAAATAAGGGAGGAAGGAGGGAGGAGGACGAGGGGAAGGAAAATAGGAAGGGGGAGGAAAGAAGGAGGGAGGAAATAAGGAGGGAGGAGGGAGGGGAGGAAGAGGGAAGGAAAATAGGAAGGGAGGGAAAGAAGGAGGAGGGAAATAAGGGAGGGAGGAGGGAGGAGGGAGGAAGAGGGGAAGGAAAATAGGAAGGGAGGAAAGAAGGAGGGAAGGAAATAAGGGAGGAAGGAGGGAGGGGGAGGACGAGGGGAAGGAAAATAGGAAGGAGGAAAGAAGGAGGGAGGGAAATAAGGGAGGAGGAGGGAGGGGAGGAAGAGGGGAAGGAAAATAGGAAGGGAGGAAAGAAGGAGGGAGGAAATAAGGAGGGAGGAGGGAGGGAGGAAGAGGGGAAGGAAAATAGGAAGGGAGGAAAGAAGGAGGGAAGGAAATAAGGGAGGAAGGAGGGAGGGAGGACGAGGAAGGAAAATAGGAAGGGAGGAAAGAAGGAGGGAGGGAAATAAGGGAGGGAGGAGGGAGGGAGGAAGGGAGGAAGGAGATAAAAGTGAACAACCAAAAAGGGTCCCTGGAGGTCAGCTAGCCCAACCCACCCGCCCCCTCCTCTGCCCTCCCCAACCCTGAATTCCCTTTAGGACTGCCCAAACTCCGCTCTCCTCCCCCTCTTGAGGCCAGGAATGGGGAGGGGGCTTTTGTCCGGACAATGGGGGAGGGGGATCATTGGGGGCGGAAGTGAAGCCCCTCCCTCTCCCCCACTTTGGAGAGACTTTGCAGCCCCTCCCCCCTTCTTCTTCTTCCTCCCATCCCCCCACCCCCATGGGAAGGGAGGGAGGGAGGAGGAATTGGGGAGGGGAGGGCTGGGCAGTCCCGTTAGAGGAGCCTCCACCCTCCTCTCCTCCTCCTCCCCTTTGCCTGTGGGAGGGGAGGGGGACTTAGGAGGAGGGAGGGAGAGAGAGAGCAACCTGAGTTCCTCCTTTGGGGGATTGGAGGGGGGAGGACTCTCCGCAGCCCCCCTGCTTCTTTTTGAGGGCTCACCAGAGCTCTGCCAGTCGCTCCTCCGTCTCCTCCTGCCGGATCGCCACGCAGAACTGAAGTTGGGAGCGCCCAAAGGGGGAGGGGAGGGGGAGGAGGAGACTCCCAGCCTCCCAGCTCCTCCCCCGTTTTGGCTACTTTCTCTTTCCCTTCCTCTCTCTCCCTCACACTCTTTCTCACTCCCTTTCTCTCTTACTGTTTCTCTCCCTCACTCTTTCTCTCCCTTACACTCTTTCTCTCTCTCCCCCTTTCTCTCCCTCACTCTTCCTCTCTTTCTCCCTCCCTTTTCTCCCTCTTTCTCTCCTCCCTCATTCTCTCCCTTTCTCTCCCTCACACTCTTTCTTTCTCTTTCCCCTTTCTCTTTCTTTCCCTCCCTCCCACCCCCCACTCTCTCCTCCACTTCCGAGGAGACCCCTCCCCAAACATGAGGTGGGTCAGAGTCCCGACTCAAAAGAGGCTTGGGAGGCCGTGGGGGGGGATTGTCGGACTAGAAGACCTCCAAGGCCCCCTTCCAACTTCGTCTCTTCCAACAGGGCGATGCTGTCGGGGTCTCCTGGTGGAGGAAGAGGTTGGACTAGAGGACCTCCGAGGCCCCCCTTCCTGTGGTAATATATCCATCATATTCTGCAAGTTCTTGTACAGCTTTGTAAGATCTGGGGGTATCACAAACGCTCCTCATGAGGGCAGTAGTGCTTTTATGATGGGTGATTTGATCCTGTTGGGGTCTGCAAAGCTCAGAGACCAGGAATGTGTGTGTGGGGTTCACAGTACCTAGCCGAGCCATTCCCATGAGACCTTTGGTGCCTGGATATTCTCACGGGAACTTTATCACCTTCGCTGAGGCCTAGCTAGATAATGCTGCTGAGCTAATGTTGAAGTCATTGTTTTGATTTTGTACTTGCATTTTCTTAATAAATACTGCTACCCGAGTGCTCTCGGGGCTGGCAGTGCTCAGGCGTTTTCCCTGCGTCTCCCATTTTCAATTGTCAGACCACCACAAGTGGTGACCCGGCGTGATAGTTTGGAAGGCTATACGTTTGGTAGTGATAGCTTGAAAGCTATCACGTTCCCGCATCCTATACTCATCGTCGCGGACGTCGACTGGCCCTCATCTTCTTCGCTGGACGGAGACAGATTCTTTCGTGAGTATGGGGGAGGTCTCTCAAAGCTCAGACAAAGCACCTTAGGGAAATGAGAGAGATCACTGGGAATAGTTTTAAGTTTGGAGTTCATAGTAGAGGACATGAAATAGGAAAGAAAGAAATTGAGGACTTATTACAGTATGTTTGGAAACATATTCCGTGTTATCCAGAGGGAGGTAGTATTAAAGTAGAGTGCTGGAGAAAGATAGGGAAATTTTTGCACGAGGGCCTCGTGCCCCTTCTTCAATTTTGTTAACCTGGAGGGTGGTTATGGATGCATTAGCTACGCATGAACAACCGCTCCTAGCACCCCCGAAGAAGGTTTGCCGCCTTACAATGCGGTACGTATATTACCTGACAGCACCTCCAGATAAATCCAGAGGGCTGTCAGGCACTGAAAATACTGTCAGAAGAGAAGAGTTTGCCTTTAAGAGCTCAAGTAGATGCAGTTACTGCATCTATTCAAGAAAGCAACAAATAGAGGAATTATCAGGAGATGATTTGGTAGATTTTGGAGTGGAGATTCAACTTAATCCAGTAGAAATTGGTGTAGATGCTGCTTTAAATCCACAGAGAGTGTGGAAGCCTTTACCTCTCAAGATTTTAAAGGGAGTTAAGCAAGCAACAAAAAGAGTATGGTGTTAGATGCCATACACTCAGGCATTGTTAGAAGTAGTTGGCTATGGAAATAAAATGATTCCGGCTGACTGGAGAGCTCTATTTAATATGATTCTAACTCCAGCTCAATATTTGGTGTTAGATCAGAAATGGAGACAGCTGGCAGTTCAGAGGGAACAGCAAATGTTACTCCAGATCAGCTTTATGGATCTGGTAATTTTACAACAGTGGAACTACAGCGAGATGGAATGCCGGAGGAGGATTCATTCTTCTCCACAGTTAATTTTCCAAGCCGTACGGGCCTTCCCTGACGGCGAAGGTGGTGAAGACCTTTACTAACATCAAACAAGGAAACAATGAACCCTATGAAAATTTCATTAGCAGATTGAAAGTGGCTATTGAAGGCAAATTGACAATCAATTTGCCCGAATGAGTAACTTTTGAAGTTAGCAGTAGAACAGGCAAATGCAGATTGTAAAAATTCTAAATCCGCTTATTGCGGCGGAGAGAGAGATAGCGATTTGATAAACGCATGTAGAAAGGTGGGAGTCAGACTTTTAACATGGAAACTTTAGCTCTGGCTCTGCAGGCAGGAAATAATAAAGGCACTTGTTTCAATTGCGGGAAGCCTGGACATTTTAAAGCGCAATGTCGGGCTCCTGGGGGAGTCAAAGTCAGCAAAAAAGAGTTATTGGGACAGGGTGCTCGTCCTAAATCAGTGTGCCCGAAATGTAAGAAAGGATACCATTGGGCAAATCAGTGCAGACTTCATTCTGAGGGAAAAACTAGAAGCAGGGATCGGGGCATTCTCCCTACTCTAAAGAGTGAAGTAATGTCCGAAGGGTTGGAGCCACCAGAAAGAGGTAGGGATCAAATATGGTCACCAGCTACAAAAGGTTCAGCAGGAATTGATCTTCCATTAGCTGAGGATTTGGAATTAGGATATCCACATGTAGTTTGTTTAGGGTCAACGCAGTTTCTATGGACCGTTGCCTCCGGCTTCTGTGGGTCTTCTTCTTCCTAGATCATCAGCTCATAAGCGAAATTGTTTGTGGTTCCTGGGGTTATTGATTCGGATTATGAGGTCAGATCAAAATTCAAGTTCATTCACCTGTTCCTCAATCTTTGAAAAAGGGGATTGTTTTGCACAGCTTTTAGTTTTGCCATATCTGTCTTTGGAGGAGTCAGATAGAATTCGCCAGGGTGGATTTGGATCTACAGATATGTTTAGTGAGTCTAGTGTGTTTTCCATCATGCAAAATGTCAAGGCTGATCAGAAACCAAAATTAATTCTTTTGGTTGAAGGCAGACAGTTTATTGGATTGCTGGACACTGGAGCAGATGTTTCGGTGATTAGCGAAAGTGAGTGGCCTAGGGAGTGGCCGACAGATCCTACACCGTCTGTTCGAGGAGTCGGAGGACTTCAAGGCATGACGCACGTTAGTAGGAGGATTCTTTCTGCCAAAACAAAGCAGGGAAGTGCTATTGCACATTTCCAACCGATTGTTTTGCGCTTCACGTTAACTTGTGGGGCAGAGATTTGATGCAACAGTTTGATACAACAGTTGTCATTCATGATGACTGAACACCCACCTGTGGAGTTATTAAAATTACAGTTACTCCAGCAGGAGCCAGTGTGGATAGATCAATGGCCTTTGACTAGTGAGAAATTAGTTCATTTACATGAATTGGTTCAACAACAATTAGACAAGGGACATATAGTGCCTACCACTAGTCCTTATAATTCTCCAGTCTTTGTTATCAAGAAGAAATCTGGGAAATTCAGATTTCTTCATGATTTGAGAGGATAAATTCAATTTTAAAGCCAATGGGCCCACTGCAGTGTGGGACACCTAATCCTAATTTAATACCTGATGGATGGAATATAAGAGTGTTAGATTTGCAAGATGCTTTCTTTTCCATTCCTCTGCACCCTGAAGATGTAGATTTGTTTGCTTTTACTATCTTGAGTATAAATCAGGGGCAGCCGCTAAAGCGATATGCATGGACTGTCCTTCCACAGGAATGTTAAATAGTCCTACCATGTGTCAAATGTTTGTAGATTGGGCTTTGCAACCTTTCCGGAGTAAATTCCCAGATTGGAAGGTTTATCATTACATGGATGATATTTTGATAGCTGCTAATATTTCTGATGCTGCAACGGATTCTGCTGTCATTCTTTTAACTGCTATACTGAAGGAGAAAGGGCTGATAGTCAGCCCTGAGAAATTGCAAAAAGAATATCCTTTTTTGCCTATCTAGGTCATAAATTATTCTTGAGTCACATTACACCTCTGAAGTTGGAATTTGTTCTTCCTGATCCTTTAACCTTGGTAGGTCTACAACAATTTTGGGTCATATAAATTGGATCAGACCATATTTGGGTTTAACTACTCTTCAATTAAGTCCTTTGTTTCAAGCTTTGGCTAGTGCTAAGCAAGCATCTGACATTATAACCCTGAATAAAGAACAGAAGGGAATTTTGTCATTAATTGAGCAAGCTTTGAGTCGTAGGTGGACAGATAGATGTTTGCCAGATTGTCCATTATCAGTGATTTTAATCTCAGAACGTAGAGTTACTGCATTGATAGTTCAGGTAAAAAAAAAAGCAGCTTTAAGGATTCTGGAATGGATTCATTTGTCTCATACACCATCGAAATCCATAAATTGTATCACAGAACAGCTTGCTGATATTTTTAATCGTGCTGGTCAGCGCTGCAAGGCTATTGCTGGTATGGAACCAGTAACATGTTATGTTCCTTTTGCTTTAGCCACCTGGGAACAAATGATTTGCAATAGTGAGTTTTTGCAGGTTTTGATAGATTCTTGGCCAGGGAAGTTTTCTTGTCATCCTCCAGCCGATCCTAGGTTATCCTTGTATAAATCAGTTAGAATTACTTTAGCAAATCTTTTTGTAAATCAGCCTATATCAGATGCTCCTACAGTCTTTACTGATGGAGGGAAAGTTTTTGGTGCTTGTGTTTGGAAAGATAAATCTGAATTTGGCATACAAAAGTGACATCAGAGCAGAAGTCTGCCCAGCAGGCAGAACTTGCTGCTGTGGTTTTGGCTTTTCAAAATTTTCAAAATCAGGATTTTAATCTAATAGTGGATTCTTTGTATGTATATAATTTGTTACCCTTTGTAGCAGGTTCTTATTTGTCTCCTGGAATATCACCTAATATTCTACGTTTGCTTTTGTTGTTGCAAGGATGTTTGGAGCAGCGTGTGAATGTGTGTTTTGTTGCCCATATTCGTAGTCATAGTAATTTACCTGGAATTTTATCACAAGGCAATGCCAAAGCATGACAGTGCTGTAACTTCAGTTCTCACTGTCCAGCCATGGGACAGCCATAGTTATTTTCCATCAAATGCTAAAGCGTTGGCACATCAATTTAAGCTTACTGCTGCAGAAGCTGCTGCCATAATTCAACAATGTCCAACTTGTTCAAAGCAAGGCACGGCTATTCCTATGGGAGTCAACCCCAGGGGGTTGAAACCCTCAATGATTTGGCAAATGGATGTTACTCAGTATCCATCATTTGCACCTTGGAAGTATATACATGTGACTGTGGATACTTATTCAGGATTTCTAATGGCTACTCCTCAAAGAGGTGAAGCGTTAAACATGTCATCAATCATTGCATTAAGACATTTTCAGTCGCTGGTACGCCTCAAACTTTAAAAACAGACAATGGTGCGGCTTATCGGAGCACAGTCTTTGATCAGTTTTGCAAACAGTGGTCCGTGGAACATAAATTTGGAATTCCATACAATTCCACAGGACAGGCTATTGTGGAGCGTTATAATGGCACGCTCAAGAACATGTTAGCTAAATTAAATAAAAAGGAGGAAGCTCCTGGGGCTTCTGGAAATTCAAGATCATTTAAATCTTGCTTTGTATACTTTAAATTTTTTAAATTTGTCCGTAACCCCTCTACGCGGCCAGCAGGCATTTTTCTTCCCCTTCTACAGATGCAGTGAGGCCTCGAGTGTTGGTGCGATTCCTTCCGGATCCGGCATGGGTTCCCGCTGAGCTGATTATGTGGGACGTGGTTATGCGGCAGTAGAACATCTTGGTCAAATTCGTTGGTTCCTGGTCATTGCATTCGGCCTGATCATTCACAAGCGCCTTCGCAGGTGCCAGTGAGGGAGGTTCCTGATTCTCAGGATGGCGTTCCTGAGGTTCCTGATTCTCAGGATGGCGTTCCTGTGGTTCCTGATTCTCTTGATGCCGGCAATCCAGGCGTGGCGCTGTGAAGGCTGGGAAAAGATGACTGCTTATCTGAGATTATCAACTTGTATGCAGCAGGTTCCTTTGGGAATCGGACTAAATTAATCTGCAAACAGCGGCATCTTTTGATTTTTCCAGCATATTGGTCCTGGCATAAGGGTCAAGACATTCTTTACTCAGGACCTGATAAGGATATTATATCTTCAGCCTGTGCTACAACTCTGATCCTGTTTAATGTTTCTGTTTCAGACTATGGACAATATTGGTGTCAATTGGAGTTGCCTAAGTTACTTTACACAACTTCTTTTTCCATTCGCTTATGCTTCCACGGACTCTAATACGAGGCGGAGAGCTGCTATTATCTCAGAAACTAGAGACCTTGGTGATAATTTAAGGAAGGAAAATTCCTACATCAAGGACGCTCGGATTGCAGCAAAGAGTTTAAATGTAACTAATTGTTAGCTTTGTATGCATGTACCCACCTTTTGGAATAGCTATGAACTATAGAGATATTCATATTTTAAATAATTTTACTGTTGCTATGTTTTATGATACTGTTAAGAATATTAAGATGTTAAATGAAGAAGTGTCTGAAATTCGCCAAGTTACTTTACAAAAATCGTTATGCTTTAGATATAATGTTAGCTGCTAAAGGAGGAGTTTGTGCTTTAATTCATTCATATTGTTGTGTTTTTATACATAATTATGAGCCTAACATTACAAGAACTGTTCATGATATGGAAGACCGCATAGCTGAACACGAAGCAGGAAAAGATGGCTTCAATGGAAGTCACTTTTGGGCTTTGCTATGGGATTGGCTTCCTGACAGCTCATGGTTACGTTTATTGCTTCAATTAGTTGTAATAATTGTTATTACACTTATTATGTTATGTTGCTGTATTCAATGTATTCCTAATCTATTTCAAATGTGTGCCTCAGCCTTAAGTGTACGAAACCAAGTTGCGAGGGAACTGTGTATTATGCCACTGAAACACCCCCTATCTTTGAATAAATAAAAAAGGAGGGAATGTGGTAATATATCCATCATATTCTGCAAGTTCTTGTACAGCTTTGTAAGATCTGGGGGTATCACAAACGCTCCTCATGAGGGCAGTAGTGTCTTTATGATGAGAGTTTGATCCTGTTGGGGTCTGCAAAGCTCAGAGACCAGGAATGTGCGTGGGGGTTCACAGTACCTAGCCGAGCCATTCCCATGAGACCTTTGGTGCCTGGATATTCTCACGGGAACTTTATCACCTTCGCTGAGGCCTGGCTGAGATAATGCTGCTGAGGTAATTGTTTTGATTTTGTACTTGCATTTTCTTAATAAATACTGCTACCTGAGTGCTCTCGGGGCTGGCAATTGCTCAGACGTTTTCCCTGCGTCTCCCATTTTTCAATTGTCAGACCACCACACCTTCCAACTCCGTCTCTTCCAATAGGGCGATGCTGTCGGGGTCTCCTGCTGGAGGAGGGGGTTGGACTAGACGACCTCCGAGGGCCCCCTTCCAACTCTTCCGTCCTTCTGTCATCCCTCTCCCTGCCTGGGTTTCCTTCGGAGGAAAGGGAGCCAAGGGAGGCCAAGATCAGAAAAAGAAGAGAAGGAAGGACAAGAGAGTCGCAAGGGGACCTCAGAGGTCATCTAGTCCAACCCCCGTGCTAAACACCGCCTTCCCTTCCCGTAACGGCTTCCAAACGAACAAAGCTCCGGGTTTGGTTGGATGGCCAGAGGGCATAAAACCCGCCCGGCTTGGTCCCTTTTTCCCAGCTACTCCCAGGAGTAAAACGCAACGCCACATACTCCGCCAGGCACTTCTTCCAGCCTGGCCTCTCTGCGCCCGGGCGCGAACTGGAAGCGGCGAGGCGGGGGCGAGAGGGGGACGGCTAAAGCGAAAGCGGAGAAATCACGTGACTGGAGGGAAAGCGGCCGCTCCCCCGTTTTCTTTCCTCTTCTTCCTGCCAGGGAGCCCCGCCCTCCGCCCCGCCGCCCGAGGTCATGTAGTCTGACCCTCCTTTGGTCTGACAGAATAATAAATGGAAGGGATCTCAGAGGTCTAATAGTCTGACCCCCTGCCTGAGCAGGAGACCCTGACAGAAGAAGAGTGGGAAGGGACCTTTGGAGATCATCTAGTCCGACCCCTCTTCAAACAAGAGACCGTTACAGAGTGAGAAAGCTGGATGGGATCCAGGAAGGTCTTCTAGTCTAACCCCGTACTCAACAGCGGGAGACCCTTAAAGAGAATTAAAGAGTCGAAGGGGGTCTGGGAGGTCATCTAGTCCGACCCGCTGCCCGAACAGGAGACCCTGAAAGAATCATAATTGGGAAGGGAGCTCGGAGGTCATCTAGTCCGACCCACTGCTCAAGCGGACACCCTGGGGAATAAAAGAGTGGGAAGGGACCTTGAGGTCAAATAGTCGGACCTTCCCACATTTTCCCCTCCCCCGCTCCTCGGATAACTCCTCCGCCCCTCCTCCGACTGGTGGGGAGGGAGGGGGGAAGGGGGCGTGGTCAGCAGGCGGGGGCGTGGCGTTTCCCCCTGTCGGGACTTTACGGACATCGCAGCCCCGAGAAGCTTCGCGCCCGTCTTTGGGCCCGAGGGAGACCCCGGTGAGAGGGAGGGGGAGGGGGAGGGGGGTCTCAGCCGCCTGGGGAGGGGGGAGATGGAGGGAGAGGTCGTGGAGGGGGGAGGAAAGGAGCCGATCGGGCGGAAATTTCTTCACCCCTTCCTCTTTCTTTCTTTCTTTCTTTCTATCTTTCTTCTACCTTCCTTTTTCCTTCTTCTACCTTCCTTTCTCTTTCTTTCTTTCTTTCTTTCTTTCTTTCTATCTATCTATCTCTATCTATCTATCTATCTATCTTTTTCTATCATTCTTCATTCTTTCTTTTTTTCTTCCATATAACTTTCTATATCTATCTATCTGTCTTTCTAATACCTTCCTTCCTTTCTTTCCATCTTTCTTCTACCTTCCTTCCTACCTTCCTTCCTTTCTTTCCTTCTTTCTTTCTATCTTTCCATCTATCTATCTATCTTTATCTATCTATCTATCTATCTATCTATCTATCTTTCTTCTACCTTCCTTCCTTTCCTTCTTCTACCTTTCTCTTTTCTCTTTTTTCTTTCTTTCCTTCTTTCTAACTTTCTTGTACCTTCCTTCCTTCTCTTCTTTCCATCTTTCTTTCCTGTACCTTTTTCTTTCTTTCTTTCTTTCCATCTATCTATCTATCTATCTATCTATCTATCTATCTATCTATCTATCTTCTACCTTCCTTTTTCCTTCTTCTATCCTTCCTTCCTTCCTTCCTTCCTTCCTTCCTTCCTTCCTTCCTTCCTTCCTTCCTTCCTTCCTTCCTTCCTTCCTTCCTTCTACCTTCCTTTTCCCTTCTTCTAGGGGGGGGGGGAGGAAAGGAGTCGATCGGACGCAAAGCGGGACAAGGAGGGTCCGTGAGCCCTTTCCAGAGGTGAAGGGGGACTTCACACACACACACACACACACACACACACACACACACACACACCCTTCGGGGTCTTTGGGAGGGAGATAGGGGGTCTGAGGATTTAGCCCACCCCTCCCCATTCTCGGGCCCTCCTCCCCTCCCCTCGCTAGAAGAGGGGATGCAGATCCGAGGACTTGGGGAGGAGGAAGATTCCTTGGGGGAGGGGCTAAGAGACTTAGCCCCTCCCCCCGGGGTCTTCACGGAGAGAGAGACCCCCCCCTCCCTCCCTGGACTCTAACTCCCCCCCACACTGGGGTCTTTTAGGGACGTAGATATGGGGTGGGGGAGTTTGTCTCCTGCCTTGGGAAAGGGGGTTGGACTAGATGACCTCCGAGGGTCCCTTCCAACTCTCTGATTCTGTAAGGAGATTGATGTGTTGTTTTATTTTTCCACAGAAGAGAAGAGAAGAGAAGAGAAGGAGAGAGGAAGGAAGGAAGGAAGGAAGGAAGGAGACCGAAATGGCCTACCAGTCCTTCGCCGATTCTCGCCAGGTAGGTATGGGGAGAAGAAATGGGGGCTGTCTCCAAGAGGGGGTCCTGCCCTGCCCCTCCTTCCTCCCTCCCTCCTCGTTTTCCTCTCCTTCCTGCCGCCCTTCCTCTTTCCTGCCACCCTCCTTCCTTCTGTCCTTCCTGGTTTTCTTTCTTCTTTCTCTCTTCCTTGTTCCCTCCTTCCTTTATTCCTCCCTCCTTCCTCTTTCCTTCCATCCCACCTCCCTTCCTCTCTCCCTCCTTCCTTTGTTCCTCCCTTCTTCCTCTTTTTCTTCCATCCCACCTCCCTTCCTCTCCTCCTCTCCTTCCTTTGTTCCTCCCTTCTTCCTTCCTCCCCTTCCTCCTTCTCTCCTTCCCTCCTTCCTTTGTTCCTCCCTCCCTCCTTCCTTCCCTCCCTCCTCCCCCCTCCCGGGGGAAATACACCTCCTTCCTTCGCTGCCCCCTTCCTCCTTCCCAAGCAGAGGATCGCTCCTAATTCCCATCCCCCTTCCCCTCTTTCAGGCCGACGTGGAGCAGGAGGCTGGGCAGGTGAGACCCCCTGACCCCCCACCCCGAGGACCAACCCTGGGGGTCCCGCCTCCAACCCTGGGGCTCGGCAACTGACTTGGACTTACGACGGTGGCCGTGTCCTGGGGGCAAGACAGAGGCCGGATTCAGTCACTTGGTCTCTCTCTCTCTCTCTCTCTCTCTCTCTCTCTCTCTCTCTCTCTCTCTCTCTCTCTCTCTCTCTCTCTCTCTCATTTCATCTATCTACATTTATCTCTCTATCATTTACATACTTACCTACACGTATCTCTCATCTCTATCTACCTACCAATCTACCTGTCATTTCTCTCTCTCTCTCTCTCTCTCTCTCTCTCTCTCTCTCTCTATATATATATATATATATATATCCATCTCTCTATCATTTAACTACCCACGTATCATCTATCATTTCTTTCTATCTGTCTATCTATCTGTCTATCTATCGATTTATCTCTCCATCTCACTATCATTTATCT
>NW_028262865.1:1113926-1158926 GCF_049901715.1 Pseudonaja textilis | reverse complement strand
GTTTGGACAGTCGAGGAAGGGAAGGGTGGTTAAGTCGAGGACTGCAAACTTAAGCTCCCTACAAGAATCGGACCTACTAACGGTCGGGGGGGAAATGAGCGGGAGATAAGAAAGGCCGTCAAGGGGGGCTGGATTGAGGTCGCTTGTGAGCACACAGGGATTCTGAACTGATGGCGCCTTTGACCCCGGTCATCTCCAGTGCTCCTGACCGGTCTCCCTCCTCCTCTCTCCTCTTCCCGCTTTGGGTTTGTAGGGCCCGAACGGCGGATCGTCCTGGTGGGCAAAACCGGCAACGGGAAAAGCGCGGTGAGCAATACCATCCTGGGGAGCCCGGTCTTCGAATCCAAGATGTCGTTCGGCTCCGTCACCCAGACTTGCCAACGGGCGGAGGCTGAGGTGAACGGCCGGAAAGTGGTGGTGGTGGACACGCCGGGCTTCCTCGACACGGCTCGTCTCGAGCGGGAAACCTCGGCCGAAGTGAGCAAGTGCATCGAGTTTTGCATGCCGGGCCCCCACGTCATCCTGCAGGTGATGCGCCCGGGCCGCTTCACCAAGGAGGAGGAGGAGGTGGCGCGCTTGATCAAGCAGGTCTTCAGCTTGAAGGCCAAGGATTACACGATCATCCTCTTCACCCGCAAGGAGGACCTGGAGGACAAAACCCTGGAGGAGTTCATCACTGAAGGCAACGCGGTCCTGAAGGAGCAGGTGTACCACTGCGGCAACCGCTTCCTGGCCTTTAACAACAAGGCGAAAGGCGCGGAGCGCGAAGCTCAGGTGCGCCAGCTGATGGCCATGATTGACGCGCTGGTGGAGAAAAACCGCGCCGCCCCATGTTACACAGAGGAGATGATGAAGGCTGACAAGGAGCACTTGGCCGAAAATCGGGACTTCTCCTAGCTGTGTCCTTTGCTCTGACGGGGATGGCGGCGAAACGCTCGGGGCCCAGCTTCTAGGCGCCGCGACGGCAACTCCACGGATCGTCTTTGACTCGGCTCGGCCCGCTTCAGCTTTCCGCTTCCCCCTCCGGAACTCCCCCAGGAGAGTTTCATGGCGGAGTTTCCCTGAGCTGATTCCGTCTCCCGAGAAGCTGGTTTCTCCGTGGGGTTGAAAGGGGTCCCTCCTTCCTCCCTTCCTTTCCTCGTTGCTTCATTCCTCCTTCCTTTCTTCTTTCCTCCCTCTTTTCCTTCCTTCCACCTTTCCTTCCTTCTCCCTCCCTCCCTCCCCATCTCCTTCTTTTCCTTCTCCCTTCCTCCCTCCTTCCTTATTGCTGTCCCTCCTTCTTTCCTCCCTCTCTCCCCATCTCCTTCCTTCCTCCATTATTTTTCTCTCTCCTTCTCTCCTCCCTCTCCCCATCTCCTCGCTTTCCTCCCTCCCTCCCTTCTTCCTCCTTCTCTCTCTCCTTTCCTCCCTCTCTCCCCGTCTCCTCTCTTTCCTCCTTCTTCCTCCTTCCCTCATCGGTTGTGTGTGTGTGTGTTTGTGTGTGCGTGTGTCTTTTGTGGTGGGGGAACACGCTTGCACTTTTCAAAAATTCGGCAGCAGGTATCCGTGCACCTTTATTATTATTAAATTGGCAATAAATAAAATCATAACATTAAAATAAATACAATAAAATTCATCCTATTAACGTTTGACATAATGTGCCATTCTAATAATAGTTAATCAAATTGCTTTGATTAAGGTGTGATCTCTCCTTATCTTAGGCTATACTGCACTACTAGCTGAGAGGGAGGGAGGGAGAGAGAGAGAGAGAGAGAGCTGATGGAGGGAGGGAGGGAGAGAGAGATGAGAGATGGAGGGAGGGAGGAAAGGCTGCTTTGAAAAGATAAGAGGAGAAACAGTTTTTCAGGCCTTTTGAGGCAGTTTTTCCAGCCATTTCTCAGTCAGTTTTTCGGGCCTTTTCAGGCAGTTTTTCCAGCCATTTCTCAGGCAGTTTTTCCAGCCATTTCTCAGGCAGTTTTTCGGGCCCTTTCAGGCAGTTTTTCTAGCCATTTCTCAGGCAGTTTTTCGGGCCTTTTCAGGCAGTTTTTCTAGCCATTTCTCAGGCAGTTTTTCCAGCCATTTCTCAGGCAGTTTTTCGGGCCTTTTCAGGCAGTTTTTCTAGCCATTTCTCA
The DNA here is from genome assembly GCF_049901715.1 of Pseudonaja textilis. Taxonomy (NCBI): domain Eukaryota; kingdom Metazoa; phylum Chordata; class Lepidosauria; order Squamata; family Elapidae; genus Pseudonaja; species Pseudonaja textilis. The sequence goes on along the minus strand of NW_028262865.1, from coordinate 1,156,815 downwards.
GGCAGTTTTTCTAGCCATTTCTCAGGCAGTTTTTCGGGCCCTTTCAGGCAGTTTTTCTAGCCATTTCTCAGGCAGTTTTTCGGGCCCTTTCAGGCAGTTTTTCTAGCCATTTCTCAGGCAGTTTTTCTAGCCATTTCTCAGGAAGTTTTTCGGGCCCTTTCAGGCAGTTTTTCTAGCCATTTCTCAGGCAGTTTTTCCAGCCATTTCTCAGGCAGTTTTTGTGGTGGTCTGGCACTTGAAATGAGACGCAGGGAACCGTCTGAGCAAATGCCAGCCCTGAGCGAACTCAGGTAGCAGTATTTATTTAAGAAAGAAATCGAAAGTACAGAATGCATATTCAGAAAACAATGACCTCAACAGGATGAGAACATACAGCTGCGGAAAGTCCCATGAGAACATACAGGCACGGAAAGTCCCATGGGAACGTCTCTGCTGTGTACCTTGAACTTTCACCTATTTTCCTGTTCCTTTTAAGCTCGCAGATCAAAACAGGACGAAGTACTCATAGCAAAGGCACTCCTGCCCCCACTAGGAGCGCTCACGTATCCCTAGATCTATGCGAAATGGCTGTACAAAGGACTTATAGAAAATGATTAATAAAATATATTACCACATTCCCTCCTTTTTTATTTATTCAAAGATAGGGGGTGTTTTAGTGGCATAGTACACAGTTCCCTTGCGACCTGGTCCCATACGTTGAATGGCTGAGGTACACATTTGTAATAGATTAGGAATACATTGAATACAGCAACATAACATAATAAGTATAGCAACAATTATTACAACTAATTGAAGCAATAAACGTAACCATGAGCTGTCAGGAAGCCAATCCCATAGCAAAGCCCAAAGTGACTTATTGAAGCCATCTTTTCCTGCTTCGTGTTCAGCTATGCGGTCTTCCATATCATGAACAGTTCTTGTAATGTTAGGCTCATAATTATGTATAAAAACACAACAATGTGAATGAATTAAGGCACAAACTCCTCCTTTGGCAGCCAACATTATGTCTAAAGCATAACGATTTTGTAAAGTAACTTGGCGAATTTCAGACACTTCTTCATTCAACATCTTAATGCTTCTAATAGTATTATTAAACATAGCAACAGTAAAATTATTTAAAATATGAATATCTCTATAGTTCATAGCTATTCCCAGAGGTGGGAAAGAGAGTCTGTATAAGGTAACATAGGCAACTCCAATTGACACCGATATTGTCCATAGTCTGAAACAGAAACATTAAACAGAATCAGAGTTGTTGCACAGGCTGAAGATATAATATCCTTATCAGGTCCCGAGTAAAGAATGTCTTGATCCTTATGCCAGGACCAATCTGCTGGAAAAATCAAAGGATGCCACTGTTTGCAGATCAATTTAGTCCGATTTCCCAGAGGAACCTGCTGCATACAAGTTGGTAACCTCAGATAAGCAGTCATCTTTTCCCAGCCTTCACAACGCCGCGCCTGAGCTGCCGGCATCAAGAGAATCAGGAACCACAGAAACGCCATCCTGCTCCTCCGAAACCTCCTTCACCGGCGCCTGCGAATGATCAGGCCGAACGCACCGACCAGGAACCCAACGAATTTGATCAAGATGTTCGACTGCTGCATAACCACGTCCCCACGTAATCAGCTCAGCAGGAACCCATGCCGGATCCGGAAGGAACCGCACCAACACCCGAGGCCTCACTGCATCTGTAGAAGGAGAAGAAAAATGCCTGCTGGCCGCACTTTCAGAGGGGGTTACCAGACAAATTTTAAAAATTTAAAGTATATAAAGCTAGATTTAAATGATCTTGAATTGCCGGAAGCCCCAGGAGCTTTCCTCCTTTTTTAGTCACATGTATATACTTCCAGGGTGCAAATGGCGGATATTGAGTAACATCCATTTGCCAAATCATTGAAGGTTTCAACCCCCTGGGGTTGACTCCCATAGGGATAGCCGTGCCCTGTTTTGAACAAGTTGGACATTGTTGAATTATGGCAGCAGCTTCTGCAGTAGTAAGCTTGAATTGGTGTGCCAACGCTTTAGCGTTTTGATGAAAATAACTATGGCTGTCCCATGGCTGGACAGTGAGAACTGAAGTTACAGCACTGTCAGCTTTGGCATTACCTTGTGATAAAATTCCAGGCAAATTACTATGACTACGAATGTGAGCAACAAAACACACATTCATACGCTGCTCCAAACATCCTTGCAACCACAAAAGCAATCGTAGAATATTGGCTGATATTCCAGGAGACAAATAAGAACCTGCTACAAAGGGTAACAAATTATACACATACAAAGAATCCACTATTAGATTAAAATCCTGATTTTTAAAATTTTGAAAGGCCAAAACTGATGTCACTTTTGTATGCCAAGTTCCAGATTTATCTTTCCAAACACAAGCACCAAAAACTTTCCCTCCATCAGTAAATCTGTAGGAGCATCTGATATGCCCAATGGTATCCTTTCTTACATTTCAGCACACTGATTTAGGACGAACACCCTGTCCCATTGATCTCTTATTTTGCTGACTTTGACCCCCTCCAGGAGCCCGACATTGCGCTTTAAAATGTCCAGGCTTCCCACAATTGAAACAATTTCCCTTTTAGCATTTCCTGCTTGCAGAACCAGAGCTAAAGTCTCCATGTTAAAAGACTGACTCCCAACCTTCCTACATGCATTAATCAAATCTGCGATCTCTCGCTCTCCACTTGCTACAAGAGGATTTAAGATCTTTCTGCAATCTGTGTTAGCTTGTTCTACTGCTAACTTCAAAAGCAATTCGTTCCGGGCGAATTGATTATCAATTTGTCTTTCAATTGCCAATTTCAATCTGCTAATGAAATTTTCATAGGGTTCATTGTTCCCTTGTTTGATGTTAGTGAAGGTCTTCTCGCCACCTTCGCCATCAGGGAGAGCCCCTACGGCTTGAAAAATTAACTGTGGGAGAAGAACGAACCCCTCCTCAGGCATTCCATCTCTCTGTTGTTCCACTGTTGTATAATTACCAGCTCCGTAAAGCTGATCTGGGGTAACATTTGCTGTTCCCCTCTGAACTGCCAGCTGTCTCCATTTCTGATCTAACACCAAATATTGAGCTGGAGTTAAAATCATATTCAACAGAGCTTTCCAGTCAGCCGGAATCATTTTATTTCCATAACCAACTGCTTCTAACAATGCCTGAGTATATGGCGATCTAACACCATATTCTTTTGCTGCCTGCTTAACTTCCTTTAAAACTCTGAGAGGTAGAGGCTTCCACTCCCGCTGCGGATTCAACGCAGCATCCATGACAATTTCTACCGGATTAAGTTGAATCTCTGCTCCAAATTCCACCAAATCATCTCCTGATAATTCCCCTCTATTTTTGCTTCTTCGATAGCTGCAGTAACTGCATCCACTTGAACAGTTAAAGGTAAACTCTTATCTTCTGACAAAGTATTTCCAGCGCCTGACAGTCCTCTGGATTTATCCGGAGGTGCCGTCGGCGGCAATAAACGTACCACATGGTAAGGCGGCAAACCTTCTTCGGGGGGTGCTAGGAGCGGTTGTTCATAAGTAGCTAACGCATCCATAACCACCCTCCAGGTTAACAAAATTGAAGAAGGGGCATGAGGTTCCTCGTGCAAAAATTTCCCTATCTTTTTCCAGGACTCTACTTTAATACTATCTCCCTCTGGATATGACTGAATATGTTTCCAAACATACTGTAATAAGTCCTCAATTTCTTTCTTTCCTACGGCATGTCCTCTACTATGAACTCCAAATCCAAAACTATTCCCAATGATCCCTCTCAGTTCCCTGATGTGATCTCTCTGAGCCTTCGAGAGATCTCCCCCCATACTCACGAAAAGAATCTATCTCCGTCCAGCGAAGAAGATGAGGGGCCCAGTCGACATCCGCGACGAGGTATAGGATGCGGGAAACGATAGCCTTTCCAAGCTATCACGTCGGGGTCACCACTTGTGGTGGTCTGGCACTTGAAATGAGACGCAGGGAAACGTCTGAGTAAATGCCAGCCCTGAGCGAACTCAGGCAGCAGTATTTATTTAAGAAAGAAATCGAAAGTACAGAATGCATATTCAGAAAACAATGACCTCAACAGGATGAGAACATACAGCCGCGGAAAGTCTCATGAGAATATACAGGCACGGAAAGTCCCATGGGAACGTCTCTGCTGTGTACCTTGAACTTTCACCTATTTTCCTGTTCCTTTTAAGCTCGCAGATCAAAACAGGACGAAGTACTCATAGCAAAGGCACTCCTGCCCCCACTAGGAGCGCTCACGTATCCCTAGATCTATGCGAAATGGCTGTACAAAGGACTTACAGAAAATGATTAATAAAATATATTACCACAGTTTTTCTAGCCATTTCTCGGGCAGTTTTTCGGGCCTTTTCAGGCAGTTTTTCTAGCCATTTCTCAGGCAGTTTTTCGGGCCTTTTCAGGCAGTTTTTCCAGCCATTTCTCAGGCAGTTTTTCTAGCCATTTCTCAGGCAGTTTTTCAGGCCATTTTTGGGCATTTTGGGGCGTGCTTTTTGGGCCATTTGCAGGCCATTTTTCAGTCATTTCTCAGGCAGTTTTGGGGCCTTTTCAGGCATATCTCACCTTTTCTGGCGTTTTCAGGCAGTTTTGGGGGTATTTTTCAGGCATTTTTTCGGGCCTTTTCAGGCAGTTCTTCGGGCCTTTTCAGACATTTGTCAGTCAGTTTTTCAGGCCTTTTCAGGCAGTTTTTCCAGCCATTTCTCAGGCAGTTTTTCTAGCCATTTCTCAGGCAGTTTTTCAGGCCTTTTCAGGCAGTTTTTCCAGCCATTTCTCAGGCAGTTTTTCCAGCCATTTCTCAGTCAGTTTTTCTAGCCATTTCTCAGGCAGTTTTTCGGGCCTTTTCAGGCAGTTTTTCCAGCCATTTCTCAGGCAGTTTTTCCAGCCATTTCTCAGGCAGTTTTTCCAGCCATTTCTCAGGCAGTTTTTCCAGCCATTTCTCAGGCAGTTTTTCCAGCCATTTCTCAGGCAGTTTTTCAGGCCTTTTCAGGCAGTTTTTCAGTCAGTTTTCCAGGCCTTTTCAGGCAGTTCTTCAGGCCATTTTGGGGGCATTTTAGGGGGTCATTTTTGGCCCATTTGCAAGCCATTTTTCCTCTATTTCAGGCAGTTTTTCTAGCCATTTCTCAGGCAGTTTTTCGGGCCTTTTCAGGCAGTTTTTCCAGCCATTTCTCAGGCAGTTTTTCCAGCCATTTCTCAGGCAGTTTTTCTAGCCATTTCTCAGTCAGTTTTTTCAGGCCTTTTCAGGCATTTCTCAGTCAGTTTTCCAGGCCTTTTCAGGCAGTTCTTCAGGCCATTTTTGGGGCATTTTAGGGGTCATTTTTGGCCCATTTGCAAGCCATTTTTCCTCTATTTCAGGCATTTTTCCAGCCATTTCTCAGGCAGTTTTTCTAGCCATTTCTCGGGCAGTTTTTCGGGCCTTTTCAGGCAGTTTTTCCAGCCATTTCTCAGGCAGTTTTTCCAGCCATTTCTCAGGCAGTTTTTCAGCCATTTCTCAGGCAGTTTTTCCAGCCATTTCTCAGGCAGTTTTTCCAGCCATTTCTCAGGCAGTTTTTCTAGCCATTTCTCAGGCAGTTTTTCCAGCCATTTCTCAGTCAGTTTTGGGGCTTTTTCAGGCAGTTTTTCTAGCCATTTCTGTCAGTTTTTTGGGCCTTTTCAGGCAGGTCTTCAGGCCATTTTTGGGCATTTTGGGGCGTGCTTTTTGGGCCATTTGCAGGCCATTTTTCAGTCATTTCTCAGGCAGTTTTGGGGCCTTTTCAGGCATATCTCACCTTTTCTGGCGTTTTCAGGCAGTTTTGGGGGTATTTTTCAGGCATTTTTTCGGGCCTTTTCAGGCAGTTCTTCGGGCCTTTTCAGACATTTGTCAGTCAGTATTTCAGGCCTTTTCAGGCAGTTTTTCCAGCCATTTCTCAGGCAGTTTTTCTAGCCATTTCTCAGTCAGTTTTTCAGGCCTTTTCAGGCATTTCTCAGTCAGTTTTCCAGGCCTTTTCAGGCAGTTCTTCAGGCCATTTTGGGGCATTTTAGGGGGTCATTTTTGGCCCATTTACCATTTTTCCTCTATTTCAGGCATTTTTCCAGCCATTTCTCAGGCAGTTTTTCTAGCCATTTCTCAGGCAGTTTTTCTAGCCATTTCTCAGGCAGTTTTTCGGGCCTTTTTAGGCAGTTTTTCCAGCCATTTCTCAGGCAGTTTTTCCAGCCATTTCTCGAGCAGTTTTTCAGGCCTTTTCAGGCATTTCTCAGGCAGTTTTCCAGGCCTTTTCAGGCAGTTCTTCAGGCCATTTTTGGGGCATTTCAGGGCATTTTTGGCCCATTTGCAAGCCATTTTTCCTCTATTTCAGGCAGTTTTTCCAGCCATTTGTCAGGCAGTTTTTTGGTCCTTTTCAGGCAGTTTTTTTCAGGCCATTTTTCAGGCCTTTTGCGGGATGTTTTTTTGGCCCATTTGCAGGCCATTTCTCAGGTAGTTTTTCAGGGCATTTCGGAGTTTTTTGGGCGTTTTCAGGCAGGTTTTCAGGACTTTTTAGGCAGTTTTGGGGGGCGTTTCTTGGCCCATTTGCAGGCTCTTTTGGGGCTGTTCTTGAGGCCTTCTCAGGCAGTTCTTCAGGCCATTTTCGAGCCATTTTCCGGGTTGCTTTTGACCTGATAAAAGGCTCAAAATGGGCCCCCTGCTCCAGGAGGAGCCCCTGACAGAATCATACAGTTGGAAGGGACCTTGGAGGTCATTTAGCCCAACCCCATCCAAGCTGCAGACCTTTATAGACACATAGAATCACAGCTGGAAGGGACCTTGGAGGTCATCTAGCCCAAGCCCCTGCTCTAGCAGGAGCCCCTGACAGAATCATACAGTTGGAAGGGACTTGGGAGGTCCTCTAGTCCAACCCTCTGCTCCAGCAGGAGCCCCTGACAGAATCATACAGTTGGAAGGGACTTGGGAGGTCATCTAGCCCAACCCCCTCCTCAAAGCAGGAGACCGGTATGGAAAAGCCTTGAACGAAAGCGTGGGAAAGGGACCTCGGAGGTCCTCTAGACAACCGAGCATCGTGTTAAGTATTTTTGCGGCTCCCGCCGCGCCAACAACTAACTCATGATTGACGGGATCGCCCGCTAGGACTCGGAAGTCCATCTCTTGGGGATTGTTTGCGAGCCAGGCTTTTGCCCCTTCGGTACTCGTCACTTTTGGTTTTCCCTGCCTAGGTGTAAACCCTTGTTTCGTCTCCGCCTTAATTTTCGTTTTCGTTCAATAGTTGAAATCACACACACATAAATCAGCAATAAATCTACGTAATTATAGTCTATGTACTGTGCTCTCTATTCCATAGCTATAAGAGGAGATAAGTTATGTGTTTTTCAGGATACCATATATTACATATATATTATAAATAAAATATGAATTTAATTTATTAAATTAAATTTTATTTAATTTAATTTACTAGATCTCCATTTCCTGGCCATTTCGTGGTGTCCACAGATACATGTATACATATATATACATGGAAAATATACAAATACACACACACAAACACACATTTATTTACACACCCACACAAATACTCCCCCACTCACAACACCCCCCCACCCCAGCTGGAATCCCTGCTCCCCTTGGGCCAATCCAAGCCCTTGGAACCCCCGGCCCCGACCAATCGCAAGGCCGCCCCGCGGCAGTTGGAGAGAGAAGGCTGGGAAGGTGAGGCTCCACTTCCCGGTCCGTGGATGAGAGCGCACACGAGGGAGAGACCCTCCCAAACCCCCAGGCCTCCTTCCTCCATGTTTACTCCCTGGGTGGTGACCGCCGTACGGCGCCTAGCCCGCCGGAGCGGGACGGCCGTGGTGTCCGGTTGCCGTAGCTTCGGGGCTCCGCAACAAAGATCCCTCTCCCTCCACGAATACGTCAGCATGGAGTTGCTGAAGGAGGCCGGCGTCGCGGTGCCGAAGGCTGTGGTGGCGGCCAGCCCCGCCGAGGCCTTCCGGGCCGCCGAGGAGATCGGGACGGAGGACCTGGTGGTGAAGGCCCAGGTCTTGGCCGGGGGCCGGGCGCAAGGGACCTTCGAAGGCGGGCTGAAGGGCGGCGTGCAGATGGTCTCCTCGCCGGAGGAAGCCCAAGCGGCGGCCGCTGGCATGATCGGCCGGAAACTCCTCACCAAGCAGACCGGTCAAGCCGGGAGGATCTGCCAGCGCGTCCTTGTCTGCGAACGCCGCTACTTGCGGAAGGAATACTACTTCGCCGTCGCTCTAGAGGGGGCCTTCCAGGGCCCCGTCCTGATCGGCAGCGCCCGAGGCGGGGTCAACATCGAGGAGGTGGCATCCGAGGAGCCGTCGGCCATCTTGAAAGAGCCCGTCGACATCGCCGAGGGCCTCCGGGAGGAGCAGGCCCTCAACCTGGCCCGCCGGATGGGCTTCCCGGAGAAATCGGCATCGGCGGCCGCCAAGAACATGCTCAAGCTCTACGGGCTCTTCCTCCGGTACGACGCGCTGCTGGTAGAGGTCAACCCGCTGGCGGAGGACGCGGCCGGAAGGGTGGTGTGTGTGGACGCCAAGATCAACTTGGATGACAACGCGGCATTCCGTCAGGCGGGCGTCTTCGGGCGGCGGGATTGGTCGCAGGCAGAGGAGAAGGAGCGGGAGGCGTCCGAGGCCGGGCTGAACTACGTCGCGTTGGAAGGGGACATCGGGTGCTTGGTCAACGGGGCGGGCTTGGCCATGGCCACCATGGACCTGATCCAGCTCCACGGCGGCAGGCCGGCCAACTTCCTAGACGTGGGCGGAGGGGCGACGGTGGAGCAGGTGAAGGAGGCCTTCAAGCTGATCACCTCAGACGCCGGGGTCAAGTCCATCCTGGTCAACATCTTTGGAGGCATCATGCGCTGCGACACCATTGCCGAAGGGATCCTGCTGGCGGCCGGCGAGCTGGCGCTGAAGATCCCCGTGGTGGTCCGTTTGCAGGGCACCGGGGTGGACCGGGCGAAGGCCTTGATAGCCGAGAGCCAGCTGGAGATCTTGCCCTGCGACGAGCTGGACCAGGCGGCCAAAGCGGCCGTGGGCCTCTCCAAAATCGTGACGTTGGCCAAGGAAGCCCGCCTGGAGGTGAGCTTCCAGTGGAGGATCTGAGGAAGCTGCTCTGCAAAGGGTGGATTCACCGTGGTGGAGGGCCAGATCTTCCATCTCCACCATGGTTGGGGACCACCTCGCCCTAGATCTTCCATCTCTACCATGGTTGGGGACCAGATCTTCCATCTCTACCATGGCTGAAGACCAGCCCTCACCAGGTCCTCCATCTCTACCATGGTTGAGGACCAGATCTTCCATCTCCACCATGGATGAGGACCAGCTCTCACCAGATCTTCCATCTCCACCATAGCTGAAGACCAGCCCTAACCAGATCTTCCATCTCAACCATCGTTGAGGACCAGCCCTCACCAGGTCTTCCATCTCTACCATGGTTGAGGACCAGATCTTCCATCTCCACCATGGATGAGGACCAGTTCTCAACAGATCTTCCATCTCTACCATGGTTGAGGACCAGATCTTCCATCTCTACCATGGTTGAGGACCAGATCTTCCATCTCTACCGTGGTTGAGGACCAGCTCTCACCAGATCTTCCATCTCCACCATAGCTGAAGACCAGATCTTCTTCTGTCCTCCAGTTTGTCGAGGAGAAAGGAGGTCCACTGGAGACGGGTGGGATGGGATGGGATGGCTTCTTCTCAATAAAACCCTGGTTTTATTGGTGGTGGTTGGTCTTCTGAATCCTGGCTTGGCATGTCGGGTTGGGGCCACCAGACCTGAGGTCCAGGAGGCATCTGGGCAGCTTTAGAAGGCTTCAAGAAGGACCGAGCTTCTTTGGCCAGCATTAAACCACCATTACTCTTCTCCTCCTCCTCCTCTTCCTCCTCCTCCTCCTCCTCTTCTTCTCCTTCCTTACAGAATAACAGAGTGGGAAGGGACCCTGGAGGGCATCTAGTCCATCCGCCTGCCCAAGCAGAAGGCCCTGACAGAATGACAGTCAATCAGTCAATCAGCCGATTCATCAGCCAAACAAGCAGTCAGTTGCTCGTGTGTGTTTGTGGCTGTATGTATGTCTATATATGTGTGTGTGTGAGTGTATAAATGTGTTTTTGTCTATGTGTGTGTGTGTGTGTGTGTCTGTGTGTCTGTATGTTGTGTATATACATATACATGTATATGTGTATGTGTGTGTGTATCTGTGTAAATATACATGTATATTGTATGTGTGTGTGTGTAAATATACATGTATATTGTGTGTGTGTGTAAACATACATGTATATGTGTATATGTGTGTGTGTGTATGTTTGTGTTTGTATATATATATGTGTGTGTGTGTGTGTGTGTGTGTGTGTGTACATATATACAAATATGTGTGTATACCCACACTCTCTGTTCAAGCAGATGGAAGGGACCTCGGAGGTCATCTAGCCCAACCCCCTTGCTCAAGCAGGAGATCTTTACGGAATCATAGACTATACAGAGTCGGAAGGGACCTCGGAGGTCATCTAGCCATTTATCATTTAACTATCTATCTCTGTCTCTCTATCATCTATCTATCTATCTATCTATCTATCTATCTATCTATCTATCTATCTATCTATCTATCTATCTATCTATCTATCTATCTATCTATCTATCTATCTATCTATCTACCTATCTATCTATCTATCTATCTATCTATCTCACTATATCTATCTATCAATTTATCTATCTATCTATCTCATCTATCTATCATCTATCTATCTATCTATCTATCTATCTATCTATCTATCTATCTATCTATCTAATATCTATATCTATCTATCTATCTATCTATCTATCTATCTATCAATATCTATCTATCTATCTATCTATCTATCTATCTATCTATCTATCTATCTATCTATCTATCTATCTATCTATCATATCTATCTATCTATATCTATCTATCTATCTATCATCTATCTATCTATCTATCTCTCTAATCTATCTATCTATCTATTACTATCTCTCTGTCCATCTCTCTCTCCTCTTTATCTATCTATCTCTCTGTCTCTCTCTCTCTCTCCCCCCTCTTCATCTGTCTATCTTCTCTCTCTCTCTCTCTCTCTATCTCTCTGTCTATCTCTCTATCTATCTATCCATCCTTATATACACCCTTTCATTACCAATTAGAGTCCGCTGCCCTTTGATCTTCATCCCTCCCTCCCTTTATTTCCCTTTCATCCATCATCAGAATCTTTTCTGACATCATCCTTCTATCCTCATTGCATTCTAGTTTCATCCCAATCTCCTTTCTTTTCTTCTTCCTCCTCCTCCTCCTCCTCCTCCTCCTCCTCCTCCTCCTCCCTCGCTTCTCTTGTCATACGTACGAATCCTCCCCATCTTATTGGCCGGGTTTCACCCGTGATATCCTCGTCATCTTCGTCCGTCCATCCATTGATCAATGTCTGTTTCCAATTCTTCAACCCTGCCCCTTTAAAAAAAAAAATCGGGCCACCATTGTCTTCCTGCTCGCGCAAGGGGAGTTTGGACTAGATGACCTCTAAGGTCCCTTCCCATTTCTGTTAATCTATGAGTGTATATCAAAAGCACATTTTCAATATCCGAGTCCCATTTTTTTTTTCACGCCTCTTCTCTCCCTCCGGTTGATGTCAAGTTTCCATCGCTTGAAATTGTCCCAACGGAGAACGCTCTGTCCGTGCTTACGCCGAACCAGTAGTAAACCTCTACGGGGGAGTAGGGGCATCCGGGAGGAGGAGGAGGAGGAGGAGGAGGAACCAGAGGCCAGTGAGGTCACAGAACCTCTTGTCTTCAGCCAATGAGAAGCCAGCAGGAAACAACCAGCAGGAAGCAACCCTAACTACGAGTTGGAAATCTCGGCCGGGAGGGAGATCCTGGCAGCGTCATCTTGCAGACGCATTCAGTCCCACGACCCCCCCCCCAAAATGATATGTAGCAGGATCTTTGGGGCTGTCCGAGGAGGCGCCATCGTCGGGAGTTTGGGATTGGGGGCCGTCCGCCGCTTCTCGGCGACGCTGCCCGCCGCTCAGCTCCGCCGCCCGCGCCTCCGCCACCTCTCCCTCCACGAGTACCTCTGCATGGAGCTCCTGGCCGAGGCCGGCGTCTCCGTCCCGTACGGCTCGGTGGCCAGGACACCGGAGGAAGCCTACCGGGCGGCACGGAAGGTTGGCACCCAGGACCTGGTGGTCAAGGCCCAGGTGTTGGCCGGCGGGCGGGAAACGGGGGTCTTCGAAGGCGGGCTGAGGGGCGGCGTGCAGATCGTGGGCTCGCCCGAGGAGGCCCGGGCGGTGGCCGCCCAGATGATTGGCAAGAGGCTGGTGACCAAGCAGACCGGGGAACGAGGGCGGATCTGTCACCAGGTCTTCGTCTGCGAACGCCGCTATCTGCGGAAGGAGTATTACTTCGCCATCAGCATGGAGAGGGAGTTCCAGGGTCCCGTCGTGGTCGCCAGTTCTCAAGGCGGCCTCCAGATCGAGGACGTGGCGGCTGAGAAGCCGGCGTCCATCTTGAAGGAGCCGGTCGACATCGTCACGGGCCTCCGCATGAGCCAAGCCGTGCCGTTAGCCACCAGGATGGGCTTCCCGGAGGGGCTGGCGGAGGAGGCGGCCGACACCATGGTCAAGCTGTACGACTTCTTCATCGGGCACGACGCCGTCCTGCTGGAGATCAACCCGCTGGTGGAGGACTCCACCGGGCGGGTGATGTGCATGGACGCCAAGGTCATCTTCGACGGCAATGCGGCCTTCCGCCAGCCGAGGATCTTTGCCATGCAGGACTGGACGCAGGTGGATGAGAAGGAGCGGGAGGCGGCCGACTCCGACCTCAACTACATTGCCTTGGGAGGCAACATCGGCTGCCTGGTCAACGGGGCGGGCTTGGCCATGGCCACCATGGACCTCCTCCAGCTCCACGGTGGGGCGCCGGCCAACTACCTCAGTGTCGGGGGTGGGGCCACGGTGGAGCAGGTGACCGAGGCCTTCCAGCTGATCACCTCCGACAAGAAGGTCCAGGCCATCCTGGTCAACATCTTCGGAGGGCTGATGCGCTGTGACGTCATCGCCCGCGGGATCATCCTGTCCGCTGAGGACCTGGCGCTGAAGGTCCCCATCGTGGCCCGCCTGCAAGGCACCCGGGTGGATGACGCCAAAGTCCTCTTTGCCGAGAGCGGCTTGAAGATCCTGGCTTGCGACGACCTGGACCGGGCGGCCGCCACCGCCGTGGCCCTCGCCGAGATCATGTGCCTGGCGAAGGACCTCCACGTCGACGTCAACTTCCAGCTGTCCGCCTGAGGAGGAACGCCGTTCCCGTTCCCAAGGGGGCGGTGCCCTCCCCATGGCCCCGCCCTCTTTGGGGCCAGGGGGGAGGGGTAGGGGGGCTCGGGGGGGACAGACAGCGTTGGGGTTTCCCTTCCCTCTCCTCCTCCCGCCCGCTTTGACGTCGACCGGCCCGATCTCAGCCGATTTCCCGCATGCGGCGGCGGCTCTCGTTGGCCTTTTGGGCTGGCGGATTCACGCCGGCGGGCGAAGATATGTCACCGGTGGAGGAAATTTAAACCTAGTTTAAAGGAAGTTTGTCTCCTGGACTGCAGGGAATGGGGGGGTGCAGAGGGGAGGGGTATGCCTGGCTCTGTTCATAGATGGGGAGGGGGATGTGCTGGAGTGGAGAGCCCTATTTCCTTGCACACACACACACACACACACACACACACACACAGACACCAGTCCATCTCTCCCTCGCTTTCCATCTCTCTTTTTCCATCCCTCTTCATCCCTTTTTCTCCATCTCTCTCTCTCTCTCCATTTCTCCCTCTCTTTCCATCTCCCTCTCCCTATTTTCCATCCCTCTCCATCTCCTCCTCTCCATCTTTCTCTTTTCTTTCTCTCTCTCTTCACCTCTCTAGCTCTTTCCATCGCTCTCTCTCTCTTTACATCTCCCTCTCTCTCTCTTCCTTCTTTCTCCATCTGTCTCTCTCTCTCAGTCTCCATCTCTTTCCACCTCTCTCTTTTTCCATCTCTCTCTTTCCATCTTTTTCTCCATCTCTCTCTCCCCTCTCTCTAACTCCTTCCATCTCTCTCTCTCCATCTCTCCATTTCTCTCTCTGTCCATCCCTCTCTCTTTACCTCCCTCTCTTTTTTCCCCTCTTTCTCCATCTCCTCTTCTCCATCTTTCCCTTCCTTTCTTTCTCTTCACCCCTCTAGCTCTTCCCATCGCTCTCTCTCTTTCCTTCTCCCTCTCTTTTCTCCATCTTTCTCTCTCTCAATCTCTATCTCTTCCTCTTTCCCCCTCTCTCTCCCTTTCCATCCCTCTTCATCTCCATTTCTTCATCTCTCTCTCCCTCTTTCCCTCTCTCTCTTTTGATCTCTCCCTTTTCCCATCTCTCTCCATCTCCATTTCTCCATCTCTTTCCATCTCTCTCTTTTTCCATCTCTCTCTTTTTCCATCTCTCCCTATCTCTTTTTTCCATTTCCCTCTCTCCATCTCTCCAGCTCTTTCCATCTCTCTCTCTTTACATCTCCCTCTCTCTTTTTTCCTCCTTTCTCCATCTCTCTCTCTCTCTGTCTCCATCTCATTCCATCTCTCTTTCCATCTCTCTCTTTCCATCTTTTTCTCCATCTCTCTCTCCCTCTCTCTAACTCCTTCCATCTCTCTCTCTCCATCTCTCCACTTCTCTCTCTCTGTCCATCTCTCTCTCTTTACATTTCCCTCTCTCTTTTTTCCCTCTTTCTCCATCTCTTTTTCTCCCTCTCTCTCTTTCTCTCTCTTTCTCTCTCTCCATCTCCATTTCTCCATCTCTTTCCATCTCTCTCTCTCTCTTTCTATCTCTCTCTCTTTCCATTTTTCCCTTTTTCCAATTCAATTGTTCAATTGGAGAGTTGAGTTGGGTTGGGTTGAGTTGAGTTGAATTGAAGACTTGGGTTGGGTTGAGTTGAGTTGAATTGAATCGAAGACTTGATGGCACGCACACACACACACTGGCAGACACACACTGATAACACTGGGTCAGTCAGGTGCTTTATTTAAAAACGCAGAAAGAACCGTTTCACAACTTTGGCAACTTGGCCAAATTCAAGAACCCTTGTAAACAACGTCAACAACTTTGGCAAAATTCAAGGAAAATTCATCCTTGTCGAATTTTGGCCCATTCACAAATTCCAAGGAGAATTCTTGGAGAAGAGCAAATTCACAAATTTCAAGGAGAATCCTTGAAAACTTTGGCCAATTTGCTAAATTGAAGGAGAATCCTTGTAGAATTCTGGCAAATTTGTGAAATTTAAGAAGAATCCATGTGGAATTTTGGGAATTTTGCAAATTCAAGGAGAACCTTTGTACAACTTTGGAAAATTCACAAACTTCAAAAACAGCTGCACAACTTTGACAACTTTGCAAAATTCAAGGCGAATCCTTGTAGAGTTTTGGCAAATTTGCGAAATTGAAGGCGAATACTTATAGAATTTTGGCAAATTCACAAATTTCAAGGAGAATCCTTGTAGAATTTTGGCAAATTCACATATTTCATGGAGAATTCTTGTAGAAGTGCAAATTCACATATTTCACAGAGAATCCTTGAAAACTTTGGCCAATTTGCAAAATTCAAAGAAAATTCATCCTTGTTGAATTTTGGGCAATCCACAAATTTCAAGTAGAATCCTTGAAAACTTTGTAGAATTTTGGCAAATTTGCAAAATTCAATGAAAATCCTTGTAGAACTTTTGCAAATTCACAAATTTTAAGTAGAATCCTTGAAAACTTTGCCAAATTTGCAAAATTCAAGGAGAATCTGTAGAATTTTGGCAAATTTTGCAAAATTGAAGGAGAATGCTTGTAGAATTTTGGCAAATTTGTGAAATTCAAGGAGAATCCTTGTAGAATTTTGGCAAATTTTGCAAAATTGAAGGAGAATCCTTGTAGAATTTTGGCAAATTTTGCAAAATTGAAGGAGAATCCTTGTAGAATTTTGGCAAATTTGTGAAATTCAAGGAGAATCCTTGTAGAATTTTGGCAAATTTGTGAAATTCAAGGAGAATCCTTGTAGAATTTTGGCAAATTCATAAATTTTAAGGAGAATCCTTGTAGAATTCTGGCAAATTTGTGAAATTTAAGAAGAATCCATGTGGAATTTTGGGAAATTTGCAAAATTCAAGGAGAACCTTTGTACAACTTTGGAAAATTCACAAACTTCAAAAACAGCTGCACAACTTTGACAACTTTGCAAAATTCAAGGAGAATCCTTGTAGAATTTTGGCAAATTTGTGAAATTTATGGAGAATCCTTGTAGAATTTTGGCAAATTTGTGAAATTTAAGAAGAATCCATGTGGAATTTTGGGAAATTTGCAAAATTCAAGGAGAACCTTTGTACAACTTTGGAAAATTCACAAACTTCAAAAACACCTGCACAACTTTGACAACTTTGCAAAATTTAAAGAGAATCCTTGTAGAATTTTGGCCAATTCACAAACTTCCAGGAGAATCCTTGAAAACTTTGGCAAATTTGCAAAATTCAAGGAGAATCCTTGTAGAATTTTGGAAAATTTGTGAAATTTAAGGAGAATCCTTGTAGAATTTTGGCAAATTTGTGAAATTTAAGGAGAATCCTTGTGAGAATTTTGGCAAATTCACAAATTTCAAGGAGAATCCTTGTAGAATTTTGGCAAATTTGTGAAATTCAAGGAGAATCCTTGTAGAATTTCGGCAATTTTGCAAAACTCAAGGAAAACCCTTGTACAACTTTGACAAATTTGCTAAATGGAAGGAGAATCCTCATCGAATTTCAGCAAATCCCGCCAAACCCACGGAGCATCCTTGTTAGACGATCCACAAATCCGCCAAATTCACGGAGAATCCCCGTTAGCCATTCAGCCAATTCGCCAAATGGAAGGGGAGGAGAACCCTGCCGCCGACTTCGGCCAACTTGGCCCAATCCCAGGAGACTCAGCCGATGCATCTGAACCCTTCAGAGCCACTTCACCGAAATTCACTCTCGTCCCCCCCCACAACCCGCCCACCCCGAGGACCCGCTGGTGGGGGGGAGAGGAGGAGGAAGCGGGGGAGAGAAGGGGTCTCTGCCCCCCACCCCAGAGTTGTGGGCTGACCGCGGACGGTGGGGAGGGGACGGAGTTTGGTGGGAAGGGGAGCCCGACCGCAGCGACTGGAAACTGGTTGCGGGAAGTGATCGAACTATCAAAAGAGGAGAGAGGGGTGTCCGACTGGAGTCAGGTTCGCTCCCAATCTGGGGAGAACCCCGGGAGGTTGACCTCCAAGGCAGCCCAAACACACACACACACACACGGCCTTCTCGGGAGCCGACCCCTATTCGCCGGCAACATAGACGAACCGGCGCTTCTCCAGCGCGCCGATGTCGTCTTCCAGCTGCTTCATCTCCAACTCCAGCTTCTCTTTGCGCAGCCTCTGCGGGATGGTGGTCATCTCCACCGAGAGGCTCTGGAAGTCCTTGTTCAAGTCCTCCCAGTTGGTCTTCAGGCCCTGCAGCAGAAGGGGAGGGACAGAGAGCGGAGGGTCCGGGGTCCATTTCGAAGAGATTCCGCCCCCCCCCTCTCCCTACACCACCACCCCGGTGCTCCGCCGCGGAGGAGGGAAAAACGGAGGGCGCCTTGTCCGGTTGGGGCGTGGAACGTCCGGCGGGTGCACAATCAAGCTTTGAGATCCTCAGGAAGAAGAGGAAGTGGAGGAAGAGGAGGAGGTGGAAGAGGAAGAGGAGGAAGTGGAGGAGGAAGAGGAGGAAGAGGAGGAGGAAGAGGAAGAGGTGGAAGAGGAGGAGGAAGAGGAGGAGGAGGAGGAAGAGGAGGAAGAGGAGGAGGAAGAGGAGGAAGAAGAGGAGGAAGAGGTGGAAGAGGAGGAAGAAGGAGGAAGTGGAGGAAGAGGTGGAAGAGGAGGAGGAAGAGGAAGAGAAAAGGGGGAAGAAGAGGAGGAAGTGAAGGAAGAGGCAGAAGAGGAGGAGGAAGAGGAGGAGGAAGTGGAGGAAGAGGAGGAAGAAGAGGTGGAAGAGGCAGAAGAGGAGGAGGAAGAGGAGGAGGAAGTGAAGGAAGAGGAGGAAGAGGAGGAGAAAGGGTGCCCCAGTCCTTCTCCTCTTCCTCCCCTTCCTCCTTCCTCTCCTTCTCCTCCTCCTCTCCTCCTCCCTGCCTTCTAGCACTGATGACATTCCCTAGTTGGGTCATGAAACGTCCGCAAGGAAACAACGAAGCTCATAGACCATACTCAATGTCTCCTCCTCTTCCTCCTCCTCCTCTTCTTTGGCTCCTCCTCTTCTCCTCCTCCTCCTTCTCCCCTCCTCCTCCATCCCCCCTCCTCCGCTTCTTCTTCCTCCTCTTCCTATCCCCCTCCTCCCCCCTCCTCCTCCTTCTCCTTCTCTTCCTCCTCCTTCTCCTCCTCTTTCTCTTCCTCCTCCTCCTCCTCCTTCTCCTCCTCCTTCTCCTCCTCCTCCTCCTCCTTCCTCTTCCTCCTCCTCCTCCTCCTCCTCCCTCCTTCTCTTCCCCTTCCCTCTTCCTCCTCCTCATCTTCTTTGGCTCCTCCTCTTTTCCTCCTTCTCCCCCCCTCCTCCTCCTCCTCCTCTTCTTCTTCTTCTTCTTCTCCTTCTCATACTACTACTTCTTCTTCTCCTCCTCCTCCTCCTCCTATCCACACCCTACCCCTTTCTAGCCCTGATGATATCATCCAGCTGGGTCATGAACTGTCCGCAAGGAGCAACCACGGCGCAAGAGACCAGCGAGAATCCACCAGGATAGAAAACATGGATCATACTAACCCGTTCAATTTTTTTCAATGAGGAAGATCTCATGTCAGTATCACCGATCAAACAATGTGCACAGTCACCATGTGCTTTACTCCTTAGCCGTAACTGAGAACAGGACACCAAGAAACTATAGATGCTAACTAAAGTATATAAATAGAGGTTGGAAATGATGTACACATAGCACCACCGATCAAACAATGTGCACAGTCACCATGTGCTTTACTCCTTAACTGTAACTGAGAACAGGACACCAAGGAACAATAGATGCCAACTAAAGTATATAACTAGAGGTTGGAAATGCTGTGTATATATAGCATCACTGATCAAACAACGCGCACAGTCACCATGTGCTTTACTCCTTAACTGTAACTGAGAACAGGACACCAAGGAACTATAGATGCCAACTAAAGTATATAACTAGAGGTTGGAAATGCTGTGTATACATAGCACCACCGATCAAACAATCTTTACAGTCACCATGTGCTTTACTCTTAACTGTAACTGAACAGTCCTGTGCTTACTCCTTAACTGTTGAGAACAGGACACCAAGGAACAATAGTTTGCCAAATAAAGTATATAACTAGAGGTTGGAAATGCTGTGTATATATAGCATCACTGATCAAACAATGCTTTGTCACATGTGCTTTACTCCTTAACTGTAACTGAGAACAGGACACCGAGACTATAGATGCCAACTAAAGTATATAACTAGAGGTTGGAAATGCTGTGTATACATAGCACCACCGATCAAACAATGCGCACAGTCACCATGTGCTTTACTCCTTAACTGTAACTGAGAACAGGACACGAAGTACAGATGCTAACTAAAGTATATAACTAGAGGTTGGAAATGCTGTGTACACATAGCACCACCGATCACACAATGTGCACAGTCACCATGTGCTTTACTCTTTAGCTGTAACTGAGAACAGGACACCAAGGAAGTACAGATGCTAACTAAAGTATATAACTAGAGGTTGGAAATGCTGTGTATATATAACATCACCTATCAAACAATGCGCACAGTCACCATGTGCTTTACTGCTTAGCCGTAACTGAGAACAGGACACCAAGAAACTATAGATGCTAACTAAAGTATATAACTAGAGGTTGGAAATCCTGTGTATATATAACATCACCGATCAAACCATGTGCACAGTCACCATGTGCTTTACCGCTTAGCCTTCGAGCAATGGATCCCAACAAGGGGGGGAAGGATGGGGGAGGCGTCGGCTTACGTTCAGGATGTCCTCTCGCTCGCGGGAGGAGAGGCGGGTCAGGCGTCTCTTCTGCAGGCACTCCCGCCGAGCGGCCACTCACTCTTGGCGCTCCTCCGCAGCTTCTTTCTTACGACCCAGGATGTAGTTGGGGGTCACCCCAAAGTCCTGCGGAGAAAGAAGTGGGGCGCTTGGCCAGCCGGATGGGGAGGGGGGTGCCGATCGGCCCTCTCTTTCCGCGCTGGCTCCTCCTGGGGGAGGAGGGAGGTGGGAGGGAGTGCAACGCTTGTCCGGGGGAATGGTGGGAGAGGCTGTTATGTCTGCCATTTATCTATCCTTGATCACCCCTCTCCATCTATTTTTGTCTATCAATCTCTATTCTTTCTTTTTCTTTCTCTCTCTCTCTTTCTGTCTCTCTCTCTCTCTCTCTCACACACACACACAGACATTTCTATTATCTATCCTTTATCACCACCTCTATTTTTGTCTTTCTCTCTCTCTCTAGTCTTTCAATCAATCTACCTAGCTATCATCTATTTATCTATATCGATTTATCATCCATCTCTAGTTATCATCTATCTATTATCTATCTATCATTTATCATCTGTGGTAATATATCTTATTCATCATATTCTGTAAGTCTTTCGTACAGTTTTGCATAAGATCTAGGGATTTTACAAACGCTCCTCATGGGGGCAGTGTTGCCTTTATGATGGGAGTTTGGTCCTGTTTGGGTCTGCAAAGCTTAGATGGACCAGGTATATCGGTGAAAGTTCACAGTACCCAGCCGAGCCATTCCCGTGGGACTTTCTGTGCTTAGATATTCTCATGGGACTTTCCGCAGTATATTATCACCCTGCTGAGGCCCCGTTGAGGTAATGCTGCTGAGGTAATGTTGAGGTCATTGTTTTGATTTTGTACTTGCATTTTCTTAAATAAATATTGCTACCGGAGTTCTCTCGGGGCTGGCATTTGCTCAGACGGTTCCCTGCGTCTCATTTCAAGTGCCAGACCACCACAAGTGGTGACCCCGACGTGATAGTTTGGAAGAACTATACGTTCCGACGTGATAGCTTTGAAAGGCTATACGTTTCCTGCATCCTATACTCATCGTCGCGGACGTCGACTGGGCCCTCATCTTCTTCGCTGGACGGAGATAGATTCTTTTCGTGAGTATGGGGGAGATCTCTCGAAGGCTCAGACAAGGCACATTAGGGAATTGAGAGAATCACTTGGAATAGGTTTAAGTTTGGAGTTCATAGTAGAGGACATGAAGTAGGAAAGAAAGAAATTGAGGACTTATTACAGTATGTTTGGAAACATATTCAGTCATATCCAGAGGGAGGTAGTATTAAAGTAGAGTCCTGGAAAAAAATAGGGATATTTTTGCACGAGGAACCTCGTGCCCCTTCTTCAATTTTGTTAACCTGGAGGGTGGTTATGGATGCGTTAGCTACTCATGAGCAACCGCTCCTAGCACCCCCGAAGAAGGTTTGCCGCCTTACCATGCGGTACGTTTATTGCCACCGACAGCACCTCCAGATAAATCCAGAGGACTGTCAGGCACTGAAAATACTTTGTCAGAAGATAAGAGTTTGCCTTTAAGACTTCAAGTAGATGCAGTTACTGCAGCTATTCAAGAAGCAACAGATAGAGGGGAATTATCAGGAGATGATTTGGTAGAATTTGGAGTGGAGATTCAACTTAATCCAGTAGAAATTGGCGTGGACGTTGCTTTAAATCCGCAGCGCGTGTGGAAGCCTTTACCTCTCAAGATTTTAAAGGAAGTTAAGCAAGCAGCAAAAGAGTATGGTGTTAGATCGCCATATGCTCAGGCATTGTTAGAAGCAGTTGGTTATGGAAATAAAATGATTCCGGCTGACTGGAGAGCTCTATTTAATATGATTCTAACTCCAGCTCAATATTTGGTGTTAGATCAGAAATGGAGACAGCTGGCAGTTCAGAGGGGAACAGCAAATGTTACCGCAGATCAGCTTTATGGAGCTGGTAATTTTACAACAGTAGAACTACAGAGAGATGGAATGCCTGAGGAGGGGTTCGTTCTTCTCCCACAGTTAATTTTCCAAGCCGTAGGGGCTCTCCCTGATGGCGAAGGTGGTGAGAAGACCTTTACTAACATCAAACAAGGGAACAATGAACCCTATGAAAATTTCATTAGCAGATTGAAAGTGGCTATTGAAAGGCAAATTGACAATCAATTCGCCTGGAACGAATTGCTTTTGAAGTTAGCAGTAGAACAGGCTAATGCAGATTGCAAAAAGATCCTGAATCCACTTATCGCGAGTGGAGAGCGAGAGATCGCTGATTTGATAAACGCATGTAGAAAGGTAGGGAGTCAGACTTTTAACATGGAGACTTTAGCTCTGGCTCTCCAGGCAGGAAATGCTAATAAAGGCACTTGTTTCAATTGTGGGAAGCCTGGACATTTTAAAGCGCAATGTCGGGCTCCTGGAGGGGGTCAAAGTCAGCAAAATGAGAGATCAATGGGACAGGGTGTGACCTAAATCAGTACTCAGCCTATATCAGATGCTCCTACAGTCTTTACTGATGGAGGAAAAAAAATTTTTTTTGGTGCTTGTGTTTGGAAAGATAAATCTGGAATTTGGCATACAAAAGTGACATCAGAGCAGAAGTCTGCCCAGCAGGCAGAACTTGCTGCTGTAGTTTTGTCTTTTCAAAATTTTCAAAATCAGGATTTTAATCTAATAGTGGATTCTTTGTATGTATATAATTTGTTACCCTTTGTAGCAGGTTCTTATTTGTCTCCTGGAATATCACCCAATATTCTACGTTTGCTTTTGTTGTTGCAAGGATGTTTGGAGCAGCGTGTGAATGTGTGTTTTGTTGCCCATATTCGTAGTCATAGTAATTTGCCTGGAATTTTATCACAAGGCAATGCCAAAGCTGACAGTGCTGTAACTTCAGTTCTCACTGTCCAGCCATGGGACAGCCATAGTTATTTTCATCAAAATGCTAAAGCGTTGGCACATCAATTCAAGCTTACTACTGCAGAAGCTGCTGCCATAATTCAACAATGTCCAACTTGTTCAAAGCAGGGCACGGCTATTCCTATGGGAGTCAACCCCAGGGGGTTGAAACCCTCAATGATTTGGCAAATGGATGTTACTCAGTATCCATCATTTGCACCTTGGAAGTATATACATGTGACTGTGGATACTTATTCAGGATTTCTAATGGCTACTCCTCAAAGAGGTGAAGCGGTTAAACATGTCATCAATCATTGCATTAAGACATTTTCAGTTGCTGGTACGCCTCAAACTTTAAAAACAGACAATGGTGCGGCTTATCAGAGCACAGTCTTTGATCAGTTTTGCAAACAGTGGTCCGTGGAACATAAATTTGGGATTCCATACAATTCCACAGGACAGCTATTGTGGAGCGTCATAATGGCACGCTCAAGAACATGTTAGCTAAATTAAATAAAAAGGAGGGAAGCTCCTGGGGCTTCCGGCAATTCAAGATCATTTAAATCTTGCTTTGTATACTTTAAATTTTCTAAATTTGTCTGGTAACCCCCTGCGAGTGCGGCCAGCAGGCATTTTTCTTCTCCTTCTACAGATGCAGTGAGGCCTCGAGTGTTGGTGCGGTTCCTTCCGGATCCGGCATGGGTTCCCGCTGAGCTGATTACGTGGGGACGTGGTTATGCAGCAGTAGAACATCTTGGTCAAATTCGTTGGGTTCCTGGTCGATGTGTTCGGCCTGATCATTCACAGGTGCCTTCGCAGGTGCCAGTGAAGGAGGTTTCGGAGGAGCAGGATGGCGTTCCTGTGGTTCCTGATTCCGTACCTGTGGTTCCTGATTCTCTTGATGCCGGCAGTCCAGGCACGGCGCTGTGAAGGCTGGGAAAAGATGACTGCTTATCTGAGATTGCCAACTTGTATGCAGCAGGTTCCTTTGGGGAATCGGACTAAATTGATCTGCAAACAGCGGCATCCTTTGATTTTTCCAGCATATTGGTCCTGGCATAAGGATCAAGACATTCTTTACTCGGGACCTGATAAGGATATTATATCTTCAGCCTGTGCTACAACTCTGATTCTTTTAAATGTTTCTGTTTCAGACTATGGACAATATTGGTGTCAATTGGAGTTGCCTAAGTTACTTTACACAACCTCTCTTTCCATTCGTCTTATGCCTCCACGGACTCTAATACGGAGGCGGAGAGCTGCTATTATCTCAGAAACTAGAGACCTTGGAGATAATTTATGGAAGGAAAATTCCTACATCAAGGACGTTCGGATTGCAGCAAAGAGTTTAAATGTAACTAATTGTTGGCTTTGTATGCATGTACCTGGGTCTGGGAAAGGTGGAGTTTTGTTACATGGTGTTCCTTTGAATGAGCAAACCAGTGCTAATTTAGATTATAATGATTTTAAACATTGGCTTCACTGGGGTCCAGACCCCGAAGAGTGGAATCAAACATTGTTCACAACAAAGGTAACTTTCACTACCAAAGCATCGGTTTGTTATTACCGCCCCCCTGTAGGGATTCAATCTATTTTGCTGGGAAATACTACACTCTGTAAGAAGGTTATTCCTTTGGAAGGAGGATGTATGAAATGTGTAAAAAGCATTACTGGTAAGAACAACTGCATAAATCGGATATCTTCTACATTATCCCTGGCTTTGAAAGGTTCTGATGACTGTTGTATAAATCAAACAGTCACTAAGAGGCCTGACATTGGTCACGGGGCATATGTTCTCTGTACTTGGATGTGGTTAATGTGGAGTTGGGAAAGTCAAGCCTCCGATAATACCTATCATAAGCATTTAAAATACTTTCCTCTTCCGGATGGGTTATGGTTGTTATGTGGGGACACTGCCTATCAACAATGGCCAAAGGATTGGTCTGGAGTGTGTACTATAGGATTTGTAATTCCTGTCATCTATAAATTAGAGGGTTTACCAATTGGGATGCGTATTCGAAACCGAGAAGTTGATTCTGGCCTGACTGTGGGTGGTAATTTGTGGACTCAGATTTCTAGGGCAGCAATCCCACCTTTGGGAATATCTATGAACTATGAAGATATTCATATTTTAAATAATTTTACTGTTGCTATGTTTAATGATACTGTTAAGAATATTAAGATGTTAAATGAAGAAGTGTCTGAAATTCGCCAAGTTACTTTACAAAATCGTTATGCTTTAGACATAATGTTAGCTGCTAAAGGAGGAGTTTGTGCTTTAATTCATTCACATTGTTGTGTTTTTATACATAATTATGAGCCTAACATTACAAGAACTGTTCATGATATGGAAGACCGCATAGCTGAACACGAAGCAGGAAAAGATGGCTTCAATAAGTCACTTTGGGCTTTGCTATGGGATTGGCTTCCTGACAGCTCATGGTTACGTTTATTGCTTCAATTAGTTGTAATAATTGTTATTATACTTATTATGTTATGTTGCTGTATTCAATGTATTCCTAATCTATTTCAAATGTGTACCTCAGCTTTTCAACGTACGAAACCAAGTTGCGAGGGAACTGTGTATTATGCCACTAAAACACCCCCTATCTTTGAATAAATAAAAAAGGAGGGAATGTGGTAATATATCTTATTCATCATATTCTGTAAGTCTTTCGTACAGTTTTGCATAAGATCTAGGGATTTTACAAACGCTCCTCATGGGGGCAGTGTTGCCTTTATGATGGGAGTTTGGTCCTGTTTGGGTCTGCAAAGCTTAGATGGGCCAGGTATATCGGTGAAAGTTCACAGTACCCAGCCGAGCCATTCCCGTGGGACTTTCTGTGCTTAGATATTCTCATGGGACTTTCCGCAGTATATTATCACCCTGCTGAGGCCCCGTTGAGGTAATGCTGCTGAGGTAATGTTGAGGTCATTGTTTTGATTTTGTACTTGCATTTTCTTAAATAAATACTGCTACCCGAGTTCTCTCGGGGCTGGCATTTGCTCAGACGGTTCCCTGCGTCTCATTTCAAGTGCCAGACCACCACAATCATCACCTCTATTTTTCTCTCTGTATATATTTATTCCCCCCTCTGTGTGTTTGTGTGTATTATACTCACATTATCTATCTGTCTATCTATGTCTATTTGTCTCTTAATCTATGTGTTTATTTATATATCTCTACTATCTTTCATAATCACCTCTATTTCTGTCTTTCTCTTTCTCTCTTTCTCTTTCTCTCTCTCTCTCTCTCTGTATCTGTATCTCTCTAGTCTCTATCTCTATCTATCATCTATTTATCTATCTATATCTATCTATCATCTATTTACCTATATCTATCTGTCTGTCTCTTTCACTCTCTCTGTGTGTATTTGTATTTATCTATCTATCTATCATCATCTATCTATCATTTATCATCACCTCTATTTTTGTACTTCTCTATCTCCATGTATCTATTTTTGTCTCTCTCTAGTATCTATCTATCTATCTATCTATCTATCTATCTATCTATCTATCTATCTATCTATCATCTATCACCCCTCTCTCTGTGTGTGTATTTGTATTGGTATATCTATTTGTCTATTTATCTATCATCTCTCTCTCTGTATTTCTCTTTTTATTTGTCTATCTATCATCTATCATCTAGCTATCATTTGTCTCTCTGTGTGTATTTGTATTTATATCTATCTATCTATCTATCTATCTATCTATCTATCTATCTATCTATCTATCTATCTATATCTATCTATCTATCTGTTGTAGTTGAGCAATGAGAGGCTAGACCAGGGCATGGATGCAACAAGACTTTATTGGAGCAATAAAGGACTGTACGTGTTAGCCCTGACTGGAGCAGGCTCACAGCGAACAGCGGCTGACCGAACCCTGCAGCTGGCTTTTATAGCCGGCTGCCGTGGGAAGCCAGCCAATGAGGGGCAGCAAATGCCCCCGCAGCACGAACGGACCTGGGTGGGGACTTTGGTAAGTTCCAGGGACATAACACCCCTTCCCCCCAGATGCGAACACGCATAGTCATTTAAATAAGCGGGTGGTCTGTGCTGGCGCTCCGAGCGACGTAACCCTGGTGAGCTGTCAAGTGTCTCAGAGTTCGTAGGGACTGATTGGGTTGGTGATGGGGTGCGGGCTCGCTCGGAGGTCTGCGCTGGTGACAGTGACGTGCCTCTGGCCGGAGATATCGTGTCCCCGTCGGATGGTTCGGGCGGAGGACCCGTCGGGCAGTCCTGGTCTACTGCCTGCTCCCTCGGTTCGGGTGATGGTGGCGAAGAGTCTCTGGGACGGTCTTCGACGAGAGTTTGGTGAGGTACCTGGGTGCTGACCTGTGCCCACGATCTGGCACTGGCGAGGGTACCTTGTCGCTTCCTCAGCTGGTCCAGGTGCCTTCTCCAGATGCGGCCATCTTCCAGTTGGACTCGGTACAACCTGGGACCGGTGATGGCTACAATCTCCCCTGGGATCCACAGTGGGTCTCCGGCGTAGTTCCTTGCGAAGACATGTTCCTGCAAGACAAAATCTCTGACCCCCGTTATTGAAGCAAGAGGGGTGTCAGGGCAATAGTGAGGGTGGAGCCTATCCAACATAGTCCTTAGGCGCCTACCCATCAGAAGTTCCGCTGGGGACTTATTGGTGACCATGCACGGGGTTGAGTGTTGGCTCAGTAAGAAGCGGGAGAGTCTGTGATGCCAGTCTTCCTTGCTGAATCTGGCTAACGCTTCTTTTGTGGTCCTAACGGCTCTTTCTGCCAATCCGTTGCTGGCAGGATGAAAGGGAGCCGTGAAGATGTGTCGGATGCCAAGATTGGCGGCAAAACGGCTGAATTCTGCTGAGGCAAACTGGGGACCATTGTCCGAAACTATAGTATCTGGTAGCCCGTGTGTCACGAATAGACGGGTCAAGGCCTTGGTGACTGCTTGCGTGGTGGTCGTGGATAGTTGGGCCACATCGATCCATTTAGAGTATGAATCCACAACCACCAAGAAGGTTTTGCCGTGAATGGGACCCGCTAAGTCAATGTGAAGCCTTGACCATGGTGCGTTGGCGCTCTCCCACTTTGTGGGGGTGGTGACTGGAGGGGATGGTCTGGACTCCTGACAGGGTTGGCAAGAGCTTACCCACTTGACGATGTCGTCGTCCAAGCCAGGCCACCAGACGTAACTCCGAGCCAACGCCTTCATCCGGACGATGCCCGGGTGGCCCTCGTGTAGCGCCTCTAAGACTTGTGTGCGAAGTGAGGCCGGAATGACAACTCTGGTGCCCCACAACAGACAGCCCTGCAAGCTAGATAGTTCCTGTTGACGGGTCTTAAAAGGTGTGAATTCGGTTGCGAGGTTAGTGCCCGGCCACCCCCTCCTCACCCAGTCCAGTACCTGGGCGATTGTTTTGTCCGTCTTGGATTTGATGGCGATGTCGAGGGCGGTGACGGGAAGGTCGAGCTCGGTGACATCGAAGATGGCGTGGACCGGTGCCGGGTCCTCAGCTGGAGCTGGCAGGGGGCAGCGGCTGAGGGCGTCTGCGTGGCTTAATGTTTTTCCTGGGCGGTGGATGAGCTTGTACGAGTATGCTGCCAGGAACAGGGTCCACCTCGTCATTCTGGGAGACAACACTTGGGGAGTCTGCTTGTCTCCGGCTAGAAGACCCAGGAGAGGCTTGTGGTCCGTGATTAGTTCGAAGTTGTGGCCAAAAAGGAATTCATGGAATTTCTTTACCGCTGCCACTGCGGCTAAAGCCTCTTTGTCAATTTGACTATAGTTACGCTCTGTTGCTGAGAGCGTTCTGGAAAAGAAGGCGATTGGTGCCTCGGAGCCATTGGGTAGTCTGTGGCTTAAGACAGCTCCAATCCCAAAAGGGGATGCATCAGCTGCTAGTACTAGTGGAAGGTGTGGGTCAAATTGAATAAGGACCACGTCTGATGTGAGCAGTGATTTGACTGCGCGGAAAGCGGTGTCTTCCTTGTGTCCCCAGTGCCAAGGTGATTTTTTATCTAAGAGCCTGTGTAAGGGCTCTGCTACTGACGCTTTGTGGGGTAGGAATGATGCATAGAAGTTCAATAATCCCAAAAAGGCTTGTAGCTCGGCTTTAGTGGTTGGTGTGGGTGCCTCATGTATTGCTTTGACTTTGGATTCAAGGGGGTGAATGCCTGAGGCGTCAATTCTATAGCCCAGAAAGTCCACTTGTCTAGTGGCAACGGCACATTTCTCCCTTTTTAATTTGAGGCCATGCTGTCTGAACCTGTCTAACACTGCTCTGACTCTCTGGAAGAGTTGGGGTCTGTCCCTGGCCGAGACCAAAATGTCGTCGAAGTAGGGTACTACGCCAGGGAGGCCCTGAAGTATACGCTCCATGAGGGACTGGAAAATGCCCGGGGCAACACTTACGCCAAATTGGAGACGCCTGCACCGGAAAGCACCCCTGTGGGTCACAATAGTTTGTAGTTCGGCTGTTTGATTGTCAACAGGGAACTGTTGATACGCTTGTGACATGTCCAATTTGGCAAAAATGTTGCCAGGCTCAAAAGTGTGTAGTAAATGTTGAATGACCGGGACTGGGTAAGCGCTAACTTGTAGAAAGCGGTTAATTGTTGTTTTGTAATCCGAACAAATTCTCAGACTGCCGTCCTTTTTGAGGGGTGTGACAATTGGCGTCTCCCATTTGGCGAAGTCTGTCGGTTCAATGACCCCTTGCTTTAATAATTTATCCAGTTCCGCGTCCAGTTTAGGCCGAATGGCGAATGGGACTCTACGAGGTTTCAGCCGGACTGGAACTGCTTGGGGGTCAACTGTAAATGAGATGGGGGTACCGTTATAACACCCCAACTCATCGCTGAATACGTCTGAATAGTCAGTGAATAAGGAGTCAGTGTCAGAAGCTGAGACAGCATGGACTCCTGTTAACCCTAGGCCGAGATAGGGGAACCAATCAAGCCCCAAGAGACTAGGGAGATTACCGTTAACTACCACTAGAGGCAGGTGGCCTTTGAAAGCTTTAAAATTAACAAGGAACTTGCCTTTGCCGAGTACTGGGATGTCCTTCCCTTGATAGTCCCTCAAGGTGAGCTGGCACTTCTGGAGCTGGTCTCTGGATAGTCTGGGCTGGATTCTCTTGAGAGTGTTCCAAGAGATGATTGAGAGCGCTGACCCCGTGTCAACCTCCATACGACAAGGTTTACCTTCTAATAAAATGGAGAGTGTGATTTTACTAATAGAATGGCAGGTGTGATTAGCATGGTAGCAGGTGTGACAGTTTAGTACTTGCCTTTGTAGCCCAGAATGGGAAAAGGAAGGGACCTTTTGTGCTGCGTTGTGTGCGGCCTGGCAGACTCTGGCGATGTGGCCCTTCTTGTGGCAATTGTTGCAGGTGGCACCTTTGAATTTGCAGGTAGCTCTCGAGTGAGGTCCGCCACAGGATAGGCACAGGGTGATGTGTTTCGGTGAACTGTTGCCTTCTTGCCTGGTTCCTACCTGTGGTTGTTTGGCATGAGCGAGGCGGTGGATGTCTGTTGGATCGTTGGGATCCTCTTCGTTGACCACCTCTTCTGAGTGGATGGTGGCGTAGCTTTGTTTGGGAGTGGGACCTTGAATCTCGGTGGCTGATTGGGTTGCCAGTTCCGCAGCCAAGGCTTCCTCGACGGCCTGGGAGAGATTGAGGTCCTTCCTGGCAAGCAGTCGCCTTTGGAGGTGAAGGTCCTTGACCCCGCAGACGAGCTGGTCGAGGAGCATGTCATCCAAGTAGTTCCCGAACCCGCAGTGGAGAGCTGCAGTCCTCAAGGCGGCCATGTACTGGTTGACGGTTTCCTTTTCAGCTTGCTTCCTCATCCGGAAGGTGAAACGCCTCGCGATCTGTGAGGGCCTAGGGGAGTAATGATTAGTGAGGATTTCCAGCAATTCTGCCCAAGGAACATTTTTTAACTCACGTGGAGCGACGAGTGCTGTGGCGGTATCAAAAACGATGGCTCCGCAATAACTGAGAAAGAATGACTTCTTTCTGTGCTCCCCCGCATCAGCCAGGCCAATGGCATCAATATAGTGGTTAAAGCGATTTTTGTATGATTCCCACTTTTCTTCATCAGGCTTGAATGGTGGGAAGGCTGGGTTGGAGTTCATGATGAGAACTTCTTCAGGTTAAGCTGTTGAGAAATCTCTCTGGGACAACAAAAAAAAATGGCCCTTTGTGCCCTTGTCAGGCTAGTGACTTCAGCTCTGGAGAGGCTCCACAGAACCTCTCTGCTCTCTCTGGGTTTAGCGATTGTGGCTCGGCTGCAACGGCTGTTGGCAGCATTTTGAATTTCGCGCTCCTGGGAAGCGTAGGCGGTAATGGCTGGTCGCCTCTGATAGCGCCTTCAAATTTCGCGCCTGCGTCAGTGACTCGGATTAACAGCACCGCGCTGTATTCCGTCAAGAAATTCAAACGACAGCCGTTTGAATTTCGCGCTCTTTTGTGCTGAGCGGCTGCGGCTCGCAGCGCTTCACTTTCCCCTGTAGCTTGCTAACCAAGCGGCTACAGACGCTCTTTACTTTCGTTTTCCTGCTGACCGAGCTCTCCGGCGGCACGGCTGCGGCTCAGCAATTGAGTGACTTCAGCTGTTGCGAATTGCCTCTGGTAGCCATCCCATCCTCGTCGCCAGTGTTGTAGTTGAGCAATGAGAGGCTAGACCAGGGCATGGATGCAACAAGACTTTATTGGAGCAATAAAGGACTGAACGTGTTAGCCCTGCCAGGAGCAGGCTCACAGCGAACAGCGGCTGACCGAACCCTGCAGCTGGCTTTTATAGCTGGCTGCCGTGGGAAGCCAGCCAATGAGGGGCAGCAAACGCCCCCGCAGCACGAACGGACCTGGGTGGGGACTTTGGTAAGTTCCAGGGACATAACACTATCTATCTATCATTTCTCTCTCTGTATTTGTATATATGTCTCTCTGTCTCTCTGTCTCTCTGTCTCTCTCTCTCTCTCTCTCTATTTATCTATCTATCTGTTCTCTCTCTATATTTGTATATATGTTTGTCTATCTATCTATCTATCTCTATCTCTTTATCTATCTATCTCTATCTATCTATCTATCTATCTATCTATCTATCTATCTATCTATTCTCTCTCTGTTTGTATATATGTCTGTCTATCTATCTATCTATCTCTATTTATCTATCTATCTCTATCTATCTATCTATCTATCTATCTATCTATGTATCTATCTATCTATCTATCTATCTATCTATCTATCTATCTATCTGTTCTCTCTCTGTGTATTTGTATATATGTCTGTCTTATCTATCTATCTATCTATCTATCTATCTCTATCTATCTATCTATTCTCTCTCTCTGTATTGGTCTATCTATCTATCTATCTATCTATCTATCTATCTATCTATATCTATCTATCTCTATCATCATCTCTCTCTCTCTCTCTCTGTGTATTTGTATTTGTATATCTATCTATCTATCTATCTATCTATCTATCTATCTATCTATCTATCTATCTATCTCTATCATCTATCTATCTATCATCTGTCTCGCTCTGTATTTGTATATCTATCTATCTGTCTGTCTGTCTGTCTATCATCTATATCCATCCATCGAGCCATCATCTCTCATCTTGCCAGGCCACCTCGGTGCGACTTAAGAGCCTCCCCCGAATATCAATGCCGCATCAAACCTCCATCCCATTTCCCCCCCCTCCCTGCAAAAGCTCTCGGACGTAAACCTTCCATAGAGTAGGAAGCCAAGTGGGAGGGAGAGGGAGGAAGACACAGG
Organism: Pseudonaja textilis; assembly: GCF_049901715.1. NCBI lineage: Eukaryota > Metazoa > Chordata > Lepidosauria > Squamata > Elapidae > Pseudonaja > Pseudonaja textilis. Next base: position 1,124,112 of record NW_028262865.1, on the reverse strand, counting down.
GAAGGGGAGGGGGAGAGGCCTTTTCTCCCCAAACCCCACTCCGTTCTCCCTTCCTCCTTCCCCCCAGAGCCCCTGAGCTCTGCCCCCCAGCCTCCCCGAGGAAGCCACACCTTCTTTTTGAGGTATTTCTGGACCAGGCCGGATCCATCCAGGAGGTACTTATCCCCCCTCCACTGGTCGACGCAGGCATGGAGGGGCTTCTTTGCCACGGCCATGATGGCTTTGGCCACGTTGGCATGGATGAAGTTCTTCTCGCTCTGGATGCCCATCAGCGGCCTGTCAGACTGGGGAGGCACCTGAGCTTTGACGGGGAGACGCTTTGGCTGCTCGTATATGCCTTCCGTCGTGGGGTGATGGGACAAAAAACCAAAAAACCCACAAAACCCGAGTGGGTGACAGTGCATCCTTTGGGCGTCAGGACTTCAACTCCACCGAACGACCCTCCGTCGAGTTTACCGAAAGTGACGCTGGGGTTGTTATTGTTTTTTTAAACACTGAACGCCCCAGTGTGGCATTCACCCCTCCCCCCCGGTCCAAATTTTGGAAGCTCGGCAACTGACATGGATGGACGCGAGGTGCTGTTTGGTGACTTCTGACGAGGGGAAAAAACCGATGGGGAGAGCCACATTCCGGGTTCCCCACCCAATGCCAACATGGCCACGCCTAATAAATCAACAGCTTCAGGACTTGGAGACTGTTAGTGATTGGGGACAAACCCCCAAACAGAATGTGCAGCAGCAGTCAAGCCAGGCAGCCAAATGAGAGAGGAAGGGCCCTAGAGTTTACACACACTGATGACAAACACTGTTTTTGTAGTTTAAATAGTTGTTTAATCCAATTAGAGTTTAAACATTGTCAATCAGTCCATATGTCATTCACAAATATATCCATTCAGTAACTTAGTCCATTCACTAGTCAGTTCTATATCCTTATCTGCTTGTAAAGATATCTTCTCCTCTGATACCTTTCCTTTTGAAGACAACGCTGAGTATGCACAGGATATCAGCACATCAATGAAATAGTCCTTTCGTTCAGGTATTCAAACAGTTGTAGCAAACAGTAGCAAACAAACAGTAGCAAGCAGACAAAACAAGCAGAGAGAGGTTACGTTTCTCTTACTGCCTTTTATTGCCGTTTGTAACCGCACCCTTAATTAGTTAATTACAAGCAGTTTGGTGCTTAAAGCTACAAGTTACAAACACCCAAACCTTGGTTTTATATATTTATTCACCCAAACTTAGTTGGTGTATCAATGTTATACCCAACATTCTCCCCTTTTGGGTGATATAAATATACAATACCCTTACAATCTAAAACCATACTTTACACAACTCTCTTGGTGCTTAATGGCACCTTGGGCTTTAGTAAAGTTATCAGCTATATTGTCCTCTGACATGCAGTACTCCAGCTGTATCATTTTACTCTTTACAGATTGTCTAACGTTTAAGTACCTTAAATCTGTATGCTTGCTCCTAGTTTTTACTGCAATATTTGTGGCCATTTGAATTGCTGCCTGATTATCTTCATGTACAATTATAGGATAATTTACAGTTAATCCCATGTCATTCATCATCTGCTTATACATGATTAATTCAGTACATAATAACGACAAACAGGAGAATTCTGCTTCCATAGTAGACAAACTTATATGCTGTTGTCTTATTGACTTCCAACCTATTAATGTCTTACCCAGCATTATGGCTGTTCCTGAAGTCGACTTTCTTGTGTCTCTTTCTGATGCAAAACTAGCATCTGCATAAGCACTCAGTATTAGATCACCTTTTGGTTCTAGATACAGTACATGGTGTAATGTTCCTTTAAGATACCTTAAAATTCTCTTTAATGCCTTCCAATGACATTGAAGTGGATCATTATTATGTCGTGCCAGTTGATTAACACCATAAGCAATATCTGGCCTTGACCAATTGCTAATGTATGATAAGCTACCAATCAAAGATTGATATATTACCTTATCAAACTTGGGACTTTGAGTATCCATTTTGCAAATATCCTGACTCATTGGAGTCTTTGCAGTCTTACAAAGTTCCATCTTATAATCTATTAGCAATTTAGATATCTTATCCTCCTGAGATATCTTAAAACCCTTCTGTGTTTTCAGTATATTCACACCTAGATATTTCTTTATCTCCCTAATTGCTTGATTTTTATTTTCTTAGCTAATGATGCTATTATTTTATTGGCTTCATCATTAGTTTCTGTAATCAAAGCAATATCATCTGTGAATAATAGTAATAATGATATTTTCCCATTTGTCTCCCTTTTAAATAGACATGGATCGGCTAAACCAGCTTTAAACCCTATATTGTTTAGTTCCTTTACAATATACTGGTTCCATTCATAGCCTGATTGTTTAAGACCATAGAGGCTCTTTTTAACAACCAATAATCATTATTATTTTCACCTTTAAATCCAATAGGTTTTTTCATGTATACAGTATGTCTTAGTGGAGCGTGCAAGTAAGCAGTTTCTACATCTTGATGGTTGACTATATATTTCTTACTTGCTGCCCACACTAAAGCTGCCCTTAATGTTGCTGCTTTAAGGCTAGGTGCAAATACCTCATCATAGTCATTGGCATTTTGTCTAAAACCTTGGGCTACTAATCGTGCCTTATAGATTATATTACCATCTTTTTCAGTTTTAATCTTAAAAATCCATTTGCAGCCAATGGGTTTTATATCAACAGGTAATCTCGCATTTTCATATACTTTCATATCCTTTAAGGATTTTAATTCCCTATTCATTGCTGCATACCAACTTTCCTTATCTTTAGTAGGATACATTTTTATTTCATCTACAGTATATGGAACTTTATTAATCTGGCACACTGTGTTAGCCTGGTATCTATCAGGTGGTCTAGATATTCGTGTAGTTCTTCTGGGAATTACAGGGCTTGTATGAGGACTTTTTTGAATTACTACCTGTTCATGTTCCTCAGCTTGCTCAGCTATTGGTACTATTTCTTCCTTTATGGGCTCTATCTCTGCCTGTATTTCTCTCTTTACTTTATTCTTAAAGTTACAGGGATAATTAATGGGATTTCTATAGGATTCAATAATTACTTCTTTATTGTTATCCTGTTCTAACTTATCCCATCCTACGTGCTCTAGAAATTGGGCATTGGCACTTCATAACAGCTTAGATGTGCCTTTCCCCCAAAAACTATATGCCCTATGGTTTGCTTGGTAACCAACGAAGAATAATTGTTTAGCTCTGTGTTGCCCTTTACGCCTGAGTTGTGTAGGGATATGCACCCATGCTGGTGCACCAAATGTGTGCAGGTAACTCAGATCAGGCTTCCTGCCATGCCACATGGTGAATGGTATTTCACCAGTAGTTGTATTAACAACGTTGTTCAATATGTTATTAGCACACATTGTGGCCTCCCCCCACAAAGAATCAGGTAATCCAGAATCAGTTAACATTGTTCTAACCATTGCCTGTAGTGTTTGGCCTCTTCTCTCAATAAATGCGTTGTGTTGTGGTCTGTATGGTGCAGATTTCTTGTGCTCTATTCCAGCTACCTTTAATCTATTCTGAAATTTGCTGTTAACAAATTCCGTACCATTATCTGTCACTAGGGTTATCAATTGCCATTTAGTCTTCCTTTCTGCAAATTTTAACCAGTCGAAGAAATGTTGATATGTTTCAGTTTTGCTTTTCATTAGGTAGCAAAACCCATATCTAGAATAATGGTCCATAATGCTCAGTATATATCGAGCACCCCCCATACTGGGTTTCTTTGGACCTATAATGTCTGCAAATACTACTTCTAAAGTTTCTTTAGTTTTGAAACCATTTAGCCTATTTGCAGGCAATATTTTACTCTTATCTTCACAGCAGACATTACAACGCAAATATTTATCACAAGGTTTTAACCTTATTCCATCAGATAACTCAACTGTACGTTTTAGCATTTTAAAATTTACATGCCCCAAACGCCTATGCAATAAATGGATACATTCATTATGAGGCTTTATATTGTTAAATACAGTCTGTGCCTCCCCTTTCTTACTATCATGTAATACATACAATGTTCCATTTAAAGCTGCAGTTACCTTTTTGTTATCTTTTTCAATTATGCAATTATTATCCTTAAATGTAATTACATAACCTAGTTTGTCTAATACCCTTACAGAAAGCAAGTTCACCTTTAACTGTGGTACATACAACATTTTTATATCCTGGTTTAAGCATGGACAGTATGCAATACCTTCTCCCTTGGCCTTGAGGTTCCAGCCATTAGCAAGTGATATATGTTGAGAGCTTGTAGACAGTTTTATAAATTTTGTCTTATCTCTCGTGATGCAGTGGGATGCACCACTGTCCACCACCCATAAATCATTCTTCACATCACAGTTGCTAAACATGGCTAGTTCAAAAGATTTCTTTGGCTTTTTACATTCTGGCTTTTTTTCTTTTCTGCAGAATCTTGCCAAATGTCCTCTGCCTCCACAATTAAAACACTTTTTAATTGTGTATGCCGTCGAAGATAAATTCTCTTCTTCCGGTGCTTTAATTTACTTAGTTGGTTTCTTTCAAGCTTTGAAGATAATTTCTCTTCTTTATTAGGTTTATCTTCTCTCAGCTGGTCACGTTCACACCTTCTTCTGGCTTCTTCTAATAGCCTGCCGGTAATCTCGGTTAATGATAAACTATCTTTTGGCAATACTTCTAAAGCAGTCACATAATCATCATAGCTTTGATCTAATGAAGACAGTATGATGTATACTTGTTGCAACTCATTAAATATAAGCTCTTTTTCTTGTAATTCCTGAAAAATGCTCTTCATACAATTTAAATGAGTTAACATGTCTCCATTCTTCTGAAGATGTGTTCGAAATAGTTTGCGTGTAAGATATATATGAGCTCCTACACTGTCCCGAACATATATCTTCCTGAGGTTCTCCCAGCAGTTCGCAGCGTTTTCCTCTCCACGGATATGGATAAGTTGCTGGTCAGAGAGAGACAGTCCTATGATGCATAAAGCCTGCTCATTCTTTCGTTTATAGTCTTGTATCTTTTTGTCATCCTCCTCAACATCAGGATCTAAGTTAGTCACATCTGGTGGGTTTGTTATTATGTCCCACAAACCTTCTCTTCAGAAGTAAACTACATTTCATTGACCATGAAACATAGTTTGTTCCATCTAGTCTGGATATCATGGACAGATTAGGCAAATTTACTTGTGCCATTGCTCTTCAGGTAAACAACTATTTAAAAATCAATGAAAAACAGTTTGTTTTTACAGTAATGTGCAACTCACACCAACTCTCACTGCTATATCATGGTTAGTTAGACTGTGATCACTGGGCCCATAACCAATGTTAGTGATTGGGGACAAACCCCCAAACAGAATGTGCAGCAGCAGTCAAGCCAGGCAGCCAAATGAGAGAGGAAGGGCCCTAGGGTTTACACACACTGATGACAAACACTGTTTTTGTAGTTTAAATAGTCGTTTAATCCAATTAGAGTTTAAACATTGTCAATCAGTCCATATGTCATTCACAAATATATCCATTCAGTAACTTAGTCCATTCACTAGTCAGTTCTATATCCTTATCTGCTTGTAAAGATATCTTCTCCTCTGATACCTTTCCTTTTGAAGACAACGCTGAGTATTCACAGGATATCAGCACATCAATGAAATAGTCCTTTCGTTCAGGTATTCAAACAGTTGTAGCAAACAGTAGCAAACAAACAGTAGCAAGCAGACAAAACAAGCAGAGAGAGGTTACGTTTCTCTTACTGCCTTTTATTGCCGTTTGTAACCGCACCCTTAATTAGTTAATTACAAGCAGTTTGGTGCTTAAAGCTACAAGTTACAAACACCCAAACCTTGGTTTTATATATTTATTCACCCAAACTTAGTTGGTGTATCAATGTTATACCCAACATTGACTTATGATTTGAAATAGGGGGAGGGAGGATTGGTTGGCGCCTGGACAGTGGGGACTTTACAATGTCATCGGCAACCCCTCCCACCCCCACCCAGTTCAGGGAAAGTCCCCCCAGTCTTCAAACGGGGCCCCAGGATCTCCACTGGAGGAAGAAAGAGGTACGAGTCCCATTTCCTTTCACCCCACGACCAAAGGGAAGAGTCGAGCGCGCCAACGTACATTTGGGGACCTTGCGCTCCTTGGAGTGTTTCCGGAGGTAGTCCTTTGGGGTGGGCACCAGCTTCGGGATGCCCATGGTCTGGCAGGGCGCCTTCTTCTTCTCCTCCATCTCCCGTTGGACGGATGGATGGAAGTTGGAGGTGTACCTTGGGCGGAGGAGACAGGGGACTCACAGATGAAGGGGTCTTCCCGGGTTCGGGATGCGGGGTGGACTCGATTTATCTATCTGTCTACCCATATTTCTCTCTCTCTCCTCTTTCTATATGTATCATCTCTCTCTGTCTCTCTATCCTCTCTATCATCCCCCTATCCATTTATCTATTCTCTATCTATCTATCTATCTATCTATCTATCTATCTATCTCTAGCTTCCTCTATCATCTATCTATCAATCAATGCTCTAGCTATCATATATTTATCGATCGTCTATCTTTCTATCTATCCTATCTTTCTCTCTATCATCTCTCTATCATCTTATCTATCAATCTATCTATCTATGCTCTATCATCTATCTATCCTCTCTCTCTCTATAAATTTATATACATTTATCTATCTATCTATTTATCTATCTATCTATCTATCTATCTATCTATCTATTGATCTATCTCTCGTTTTCTCTGTCATCTATCTATCCATCTATCTATCCTCTCTCTATAAATTTATATACCTTTATCTATCTATCTATCTATCTATCTATCTATCTATCTATCTATCTATCTATCCCCCTTATATCTACCCAGATCTCTTTACTCTCTATCATCTAACTTTCTCTCTCTCTCTCTCTCTCTCTGAATATCATCTATCTCTCTATCTCTATCTATCTATCCACTCTGTCATCTATCTCTATCCATTTATTTATGCTGTATCTATTATCTATCTATCTACCTATCTACCTACCTATCTATGTATCTACCTACCTACCTACCTACCTACCTATCCATCTATCTATCTCCATTAGGGAATCTACTCCCTGCACCCACACGCCTACCTTAGCTGGGTCCTGGTGCTGCCTTCCACCCGGGTGGGGAGCCAGTGGTAGATGCTCTCCTGCTCCTCCGGGGGTGGTGGAGGGCACAGCATGTCAGCCATTTTGTCCGGGACGAGGGGCCCGGCGATCCCCCCCCCTCAGAGAGCTGGCGCTGAAATGGCAGAAGGGGCGAGTTGGAGGAGGGTGAGGGGGTGGAATGGGGGGTGGGGCGGTGGCTTCCCCAGGTGGGGAATCGAAGGTGTGGGGGTGGGGGGAGAGGGAGGAAGAACGGGAGCAAAGCAACCCCCCTAAAATGCCTGGTGGGTTATACCTCGCCTCCGTGAGAGGGACGCGTTCCGGGCCGGGTCGGACAAGGGAGGAAAGCAACAAGGAGGAATGTAGCGGTCCAGCCAGTTACACAGTGAATGGGAATTGGGAGTAATTAGTTAGGAATTGGGAGCTCTCTCTCTCTCTCTCTCTCTTATTGATCTATCTATCTGTCTCTCTCTGTGTGTGTATGTCTCTCTCTTTATCTCTATCTCTCTTTCTCTCTATCTATCTATCACCCGTCTCTATCTATCTCCCTATATGGATCTCTATCTATCTATCTATCTATCCTCTATCCTCTATCTAAATCTATCTTTCTCTCTCACTATCTATCATCTAGCTTTCTATCTATGTATCTCTCTATGTATATCTCTATCTATCTATCTATCTATCTATCTATCTATCTATCTACTTATCTATCTCTATATCTATCTACCCCCTTATATCTATCTACCTAGCTCTACCATCTCTCTATCTCTCTCTCCCCCCTCAATCTCTATCTATCTATCTATCTATCTATCTATCTATCTATCTATCTATCTATCTATCTATCTATCTATCTATCTATCTATCTATCTATCTATCTATCTATCTATCTATCTATCTATCTATCTATCTATCTATCACCTATCTATCTCTCTCTCTCTCTCTCTCTCTCTCTCTCTCTCTCTCTCTCTCTCTCTCTCTCTCTCTCTATATATATATATATATATATATATATATATATATATATATATATATATATATGTTTTCTGAGGTTCTCGCGGTATTTATATGTGGATCTTTGGTTGTTCGGGTTTTCTCCGCATAAGATTCGAAGTATCTGAGGCAACGTTTGATGAAGTCTTATTCATCATCTTCAGGCTTCTGTCTCCGGCTCTGTGCTTTTCAGAGTAATGTGAGATTGCAGCTGCTTCCTCCTTTTAACTGCCAGTGGGGGTGGGACTTGATTGGGTGGGGCTTGGCTGTGTTCTGATTGGGTGGGGGTGTGTTCTCATTGGTAGGGGTTTGGCTGTGTTCTGATTGGTTGGGGGGTTAGCCGTGTTCTGATTGGTTGGAGGCGTGTTCTGTTCAGGTGGGGGCTTGGTTGTGTTCCGGTTAGTCTTAGTTGCTGGGGATTTGAGCTGGTGAGTTGTGATCTTGCTGTTTGGCTTCTAGTTCGTGGTCCTGCTGCATCTTCATAGTGGGTGTCGGTTTGCTTCATGTATGGCTCGGAGGGGTTTGAAGTGGGTAGTGATGCAGCTGTAGTGCAGCTTCTGGTCCATGGTCGTGTCTCATCTTCTGAGTGGGTGAGAGTCTGTTTTCTACATGGAAGTGTGGTGGTGGCATCTTGTGTGGCTCTCGTGGGTGTGGGTCTGGTGTCCTTCTTCATGTTAGGTACTCGTCTGTTCATGAGGGCGGGTTTCCAAATGGCTGGAAGGCGGGAGGTGTCATCTCGTTTGTTCCTCCGAGCCATACATGAAGCAAACCGACACCCACTATGAAGATGCAGCAGGACCACGAACTAGAAGCCAAACAGCAAGATCACAACTCACCAGCTCAAATCCCCAGCAACTAAGACTAACCTGAGCACAACCAAGCCCCACCTGAACAGAACACGCCTCAACCAATCAGAACACGGCTAACCCCCAACCAATCAGAACACAGCCAAACCCCTACCAATGAGAACACACCCCACCCAATCAGAACACAGCCAAGCCCCACCCAATCAAGTCCCACCCCACTGGCAGTTAAAAGGAGGAAGCAGCTGCAATCTCCATTACTCTGAGAAGCACAGAGCCGGAGACAGAAGCCTGAAGATGATGAATGAGACTTCATCGAAGCGTTGCCTAGATACTTCGAATCTTACGTGGAGAAAACCCAACAACCAAAGATCCATATATATATATATATATATATATATATATATATATATATATATATATATATATATATATATATACATACATATATATATATATATATATATACATACATACATACATACATACATACATATATATATATATATATATATATATATATATATAATCTATCTATGTCTCTGTCTCTGTCTCTGGAGAATGTAATATATCCCATTTTTTACTTTATTAGTAGATGGTGGGTATGCGGAGAACGTAATATATCCCATTTTTTGCTCGGGAAACTTGATTAGACCAAAAAAGTGGTTGCTGGAATCCCGGTGTGTCCTTCACCTTTGGTTTCTTTCTGATTTTTTTTCCAGGAAGGCCAGAATCCCCAGGGCCGGGAGAGACCCCATGAGCTCTTCTAGTCCATCCTCTGGCTTCTTACGTCCCCCGGTTCTAATTGTCAATGGTGAAGGGGGGTGAAGAAGGGAAGGTGGAAGATTTTATTTTGTCTTCTCCCCCCCTCCCCGGCCTCGGCGAGACGGCGGAGTCTCACCTCTTCAGAGGATGCCTCGGCCTCTGGATTTGGCATCGATGTGGTTTCTTTCTCCGCTTCCTCTTTTCGTCGTGAACGACAAATTAAAAATATCTATATATTGCACCACCACCCCAAAAGCAATCGACTCTGTGGGTTTTGATACATCCTGTCTCTCTCTTTCTCTTTCTTGCTCGCTCTCTCTCTCGTCTTTTCTTCCTGTTTTGCTTGATCTGTCATCCCTTCTTCCCACAACACAGGTGTTTCCGACCCCGCAGAGGAGGGGGGTGCGGTGTCCCCGCCCCCCCCAAAAACAAAGAAAGGCCTCCTCCTGCCCTCCCCCCCCTGCTCCTCTTCTCAGTCGGTACTCA
>NW_028262865.1:1086426-1108926 GCF_049901715.1 Pseudonaja textilis | reverse complement strand
ACCAAGAATGAGAAAGTAATGGCATTTCCTCATCTCGAGAGCTCCGGTTCAAGGCCTGAGCGCCCCAAGATGGGCGTGAGCTCCCCTCCCGACCTCGGCTTCTCCTGTCCACCTAACCGTTCATGTGCTCCTTTGGCGGACGGAAGGACCTCAAACGGAGGACCGGGTTCGAGCTTGGCTCCCCCCCGACCGTCGGACTCTTCCCTTCCCGTCATAGGTGTGGGCTCTCCTCGAGATCCCCCTCACCATGTTCCACAACTCCGTGGATGACCAGTACGTCGACTGCAACCCCTTCAAGCGGCTCGCGCTACGAGTGCCCGGAAAGCTTCCCGTGGCGGAAAAGTATCACCGGACCTGGGATATGGCGAAGAGGCACTGGGACAGCCTGGGCCCATCCGTCGGCCGCATTGATCCGCTTTATGGCACCGCACTCGTGGCCTACACCGTCGGGGACGACCTGTACAGCGATTTCAACACTGCCGCCCGGGAAGCTGGGCGATCCCGCGCCTCTTACCGCCACTATGCCTTCCGGGACTTCCACTTTCTCCTCACCAAAGCGGTCCAGGCCAAAGCCGGCGGCGGGGTCTGCTACCAGGTCTTCCGTGGGATCCAAAACGTCCGTTTCACCCTCTCCGACGAGGCGACCGTTGTCCGCTTTGGACAGTTTGCCTCCTCGTCCTTGGACGAAACGGTGGCCATAAACTACGGCCAGGACACCTTCTTCTCCATCCGGACGTGTTACGGAGCCCGCGTGGACGACGTCTCGTACAACCCGGACGAAAAGGAAGTCCTCATCCCACCCTACGAGATCTTCGCCGTGACGGCCTACCATCAGACGGAAAAGGGGGTCCACATCACACTGGAGTCCCGGGGTGTCTTCAGCCATCGCAACTGCGACTCCATCAATGGTAAGAGGCCGGGAGAAAGGGAGGAAAACACGGGGTTTGAGGCTGCCCCGGGGGGAAAATTCCCGGCCGTATCTGGGGGGGCAGCGGGAGCACCAAAATCACGTCCAGGTAGACTGAATGTCTAGCATGGGGGGTATCAAACTCGACGTAATAAAGGACAGACCCGCAAAAACGGGGTGCGGGAGGGCTTTGCTCCCTCCCACAACTGATTTTTGGGGGGTGCCCCCTGGGGTGCTCTAGGAGGCAGTCCAGGCCCAAAACGGGGCCCTCTGGAGCACTCCAGGAGACCCTTCCGAGCTCAAAATGGGGCCTTGGAGTGCTTCCGGGTCAGAGGTCATCTGTCCTGCCCTTGTTGGAGTTGGACTCCGAGGGGGTGGAGATGGAGGAGCTGACAGGGAGCGGGAGGGTGGCTCCGGTGGCGGGGAGGAAACTGGGAAGGGCCCAGTCTGGCTGGGCGTTCAAGAGCCCCCCACTCTTCATCCTAGGGAAGGCAGGGACGAAGGGAGAAAGGGAGCAAGGTGGCTTACGGAAGAGGCAAGGCCCCTGATGCCCTTTCCTTCGCTGCGGCTGGGAGAACAGGATAGAAGTGGGGCCAGCAGTTTCAGAGGGTTTCTTTCCCCTCAGCCCCGGAACGGGGAGGGTGGAGGAAGGAAAAGAGAGAGAGAGAACGAGAAAGAGGGAGAAAGGGAGAAAGAGAGGGGGAGGGAAAGAGAGAGGGAGGGAGGGAAAGAGACAGAAAAAGAGGGAGAAAGAGAGGAGGGAAGGGGAAGAGAAAGAGGGAGAATGAGAGAAATGGGGGAGGGAAAGAGAGGTGGAGAGGGAGGGAAGGAGAGAGAGAGAGAGAGAAAGAGGGAGAAAGAGAGGAGGGAGGGAAAGAGAGAGAAAGAGAGAAAGAGGGAGAAAGGGAGAAAAGAGAAGGAAGGGAAAGTAAAAAGGGAGAAAGAGAGGGGGAGGGAAAGAGAGAGGGAGGGAGGGAGAAAGAGAGGTTGGGGAAGGGAAGGAGAGAGAGAAAGAGGGAGAAAGGGAGAAAGAGAGGGGGGAAAGAGAGGGAGAGAAAGAGAAAGAGAGAGAAATTGAGAAAGAGAGGGGAAGGGGAAGAGAGAGGGAGAGAAAGAGGGAGAAAGGGAGAAAGAAAGAAGGGAAGGGAAAGAGAAAGAGGGGGAGAGGGAGAGGGAAAGAGAGAGAGAGACAAGTCACAGAGAGAGAGGGAGGGAAAGAGAGCGATGAGAGAGAGAGAAAGAGGGAAGAGAAGGGGAGGGAAAGAGAGAGAGAGAGAAAGAGGGAGAAAGGGAGAAAGAGAGAGAGAGAGAGAGACGAGAGATCCATGTTTCGTTTTGTGTGGGAAACGGGTCCAAATGACTCGGAGTTATTTCAGGTTGCAGAAACAGGCAGCCAAGCTAAGTGCCGAAGAACCCCCACCATCCCATCAGTGGGGAGTCCCGGCGCTTCAGCGAGCGGCACGCCGGATTTGTGTTAGCAGCTCTGCGGGATTGGAAAGGTCGAGTTCGCTAGTCCCTGAGGTCCAAAAAGGTTGGGGGAGCCCTGCTCCTTGAGACCGTCTAGGCCCCCAAAAAACGCCGGGCCTCCAAATGCGTGCCGAGTGGCCCTGCTTCAGGCGTGGTTTCAGGCGAACCTTCTCCTGGTTCGAAACCCAGTGAAGCCTCCAATGGAAAACGGACTTGTGTGCCCCGGATCCGAATGCTCGATTGAAAGAACAGGATAATAGTTTGAAACAGTGGGGTAAAAAACTGGGATACGTATGACGAGAACCAAAGACAAGATCGACGGCACGGAGTTCCGGCTGAACGTCACGGTGAATGCAGCGCAAGCCATCAAAATCTCACCAGCGATGCTCTGTGTGTGGGGTGGGGGATGTGGGCTTTTCCTGGGAGGGGCCACGTGCCGCAGATTAAAGATAGCGTCTTCTTCTGTCTCCAAACACTCAAGGAAATGGAGTCCTGGCTTCCCAGCCGTGTGCTTGTTTTGAGGGTGGAGGCGGATGGGTAATAGGTTGGGTGGGTGGGGGTCAGCTTCCAACAATATACTGGGCATATTTATCAATCCGGCCATTAGATGGAGCTAGAGGGCAACGAGAGTATATCAAAAATACATGCTGGGCCACGATAAAGCACGTCATGCTTATAAACATGTAGTTCTCATCATCCTTATCCCGGTTTCCCCCCGTTTCAACCCTATCCTGTTCTTTCAATCAAGCCTTCAGATCGACGCACACGGTTGGTTTGATCGGAGAGTTCAGCAGCACGCGCAGGAAGCCGTTGGTGTGGGCACGCCGGCCCCAGTCCAACGTCCCCGCCTTGGGCGTGCACAGGTTCCTCCCAGCTGATTTTGGAGGCTGTTTTTCCACCCTTCCGGAGGCTTGAAGGAAACTTCTGGAAATAGCGAAAGTGCTGAAGCAGGCCCGTTTTTTTCAGCCTCCCGAGGCATCCCCTCGAGCCTCCGAGAGGGCTAAAAATGACCTCAAACGGTGCCAAAAAATCAGCGGGGAGGCACACACGTGTGCAGTGCAGGTAAAAGGGTGGGATGGGGCGCATGGCATTGAGGGTGCTGGAATCCGCACACAACCGTACAACCACAACTGAAAAGGTTCATCATCGCTGGCTTAGAAGCAGAATCCTAAATGAGAGGAAGCCAACTTGCTCTCCTCTTCTCCACTGTCCTCCCCACTCTCTGTAGGGACTTTCTATCAGAGGCACTGCGGCCACTAAAGCAAAAAAGGGACGCAGTTTGTTAAAATGATTGGGACGGGGGGGATTGGTTGGACCCCCCCCGAAACGATCGATCCATCGATCGATCGATCAAATAGAAATGAATCAATCTTTCACTCGCTGCCACATTAACCTGTCTGCCTTCCTCCCACCCCCGTTCTTGTCTCCGCAGCTGCGAGGGTCTTCACTGCTACGCGGATGCCCTTCCTTCTGTGCGGTCTCCTTCTGACCTGGACCACCCTGGGGTCTCTGGGACGCCTCTCATAATCGGGAGAGAGAGAGAGAGAGAGATGTAAAGAAATGTAAAGATGTAAAGAGAAAGAAAGAAAGAAGGAAAGAAACAGAACGGAAGGTAGAAGAAAGATGAAAAGAAAGAAAGGAAGGTAGAAGAAAGACAGATAGATATAGATAGATAGATAGATAGATAGATAGATAGATAGATAGATAGATAGATAGATAGATAGATAGATCGGTAGATAGGTAGATAGATGGAAAGAAAAAAAGAAAGAATGAAAAAGAAAGATAGAAAGAAAGGAAGGTAGAAGATAGATAGATAGATAGATAGATAAATATAAATAAATAAATAAGTAAATAATAAATAAATAAATAAATAAATAAATAAATAAATAAATAAATAAATAAATAAATAAATTTCTGGAATCCAAACTGTTGGTTGTGGGGTTTTTTGCCGTTTCCGCCAACTCCATCGACTTCGCCAACCGGATGTCCCCAGCGTTCCACTAACAGGTTCCTTCCGAAACCGGATCTAGACCCAAACCAGCCGGAGTCCCCCTTCCACATAGCGACTAACTTAGTAGACCAGACTTAATAGACTAGGCCCGGAAATACCGGAAGGGGCCAAACGGGCCTAGTTTTAGACCTGTGAAGCCTACAGAAGCCTGAGGATGGGCTTCTGAAGGCCAAAAAACTAGGCCCAGAAATACCAGAACGGAAGAAACACGCCTAGTTTTTGGCCTGCAAAGCCTACAGAAGCCTGAGGCTGGTTTTCTGAAGGCCAAAACCTAGGCCCAGAAATACCGGAAGGGACGAAACGGGCCTAGTTTTCGGCCTGCGAAGCCTACAGAAGCCTGAGGCAGGTCTTCTGAAGACCAAAAACTACGTCCGGAAATACCAGAAGGGACAAAATGGGCCTAGTTTTCGGCCTGTGAAGCCTACAGAAGCCTGAGGAAGGGCTTCTGAAGGCCAAAAACTAGGCCCACAATTACGGGAAGGGACGAAACGGGCCTAGTTTTCAGCCTGCAAAGCCTACAGAAGCCTGAGGCAGGTCTTCTGAAGACCAAAAACTACGTCCGGAAATACCGGAAGGGACAAAATGGGCCTAGTTTTCGGCCTGTGAAGCCTACAGAAGCCTGCAGAAGCCTTCCTTGAGGCTCTGGGAGGCCGAAATCGCCCTCAAACCGGCCAAAAATCAGCTGTGAGGTACAGGGCGGGCAAGCACGCCCACGATATTTTTTTGGCACAGGAACCCAAAAAAGGTTAGGCACCACCAGAATATGCGTAGACGTGAGGAAAGCATTTCACAGAGTAGACCACCGCCGACTTCTTGGGAAGAAGCCAGAAAGAAAAAGTGGGAGATATAGTACCACCGACCAGACGGATTTGCAACTGCTGGACAAACTGGACTCAACGGGTCATCTAGTCCAACCCCCTCCTCAAGCAGGAGACCCGTACGGAAAGCGTCGAATGAAAGCGTGGGAAAGGGACCTCGGAGGTCCTCTAGACAACCAAACATCGTGTTGTTTTTTTGCGGCTCCCGCCGCACAAGCAACTGACTCATGTTTGACGGGATCGCCCGCTAGGACTCCGAAGTCCATCTCTTGGGGATTGTTTGCGAGCCAGGCTTTTGCCCCTGCGGTACTCGTACCTTCTGGTTTTCCCCGCCTAGGTGTAAACCCTTGTTTTGTCTCCGCCTTAGTTTTCGTTTTCGTTCGATAGTTTAAATCACACACACATAAATCAGCAATAAATCTACGTAATGATAGTCTATGTACTGTGCTGTCTATTCCATAGCTATAAGAGGAGATAAGTTATGTATTTTTCAGGATACCATATATTACATATATATTATAAATAAAATATGAATTTAATTTATTAAATTAAAATTTATTAAATTTAATTTACTAGATCTCCATTTCCTGGCCATTTCTTGATGTCCACAGGTTAATATTGTTAATGTGACTTTTTTTTTCTTCCTCTTTTAAACTAATGGCCTATAGACCCGAATCACTTCTTATCCCTGTGAATTAGTCTTACCAATACTATGAATCGTATTAATTACTCACTATTCTTAATTATTCACCATGATTAATGAGTTATTAATTAGTCAAGGATGAATTGTATGTATTGTATTTTATTGCACTGTCCGGAAAACGATGCTGAAAGATATCGACACGTCTTCTTCTGATAGAAATTATAGAATATTATAGAAATGGCCGCCTGGATTCATTGACGGGCAGCCGTAGAAAATGGATGGATGGATGAGAGGAAGGGAGGAAGGAGAGAGAGACACAGAGAGAGAGAGAGAGAGAGAGAGAGAGCTGATGGAGGGAGGGAGGGAAGGCTGGTTTGAAAAAATAAGATGAGAAACAGAAAAAGCCACGACACAGGTGGGCTTTTATTTTCAACCATGTGGTTTCCAGGCAGTGCTTTTCAGGACATGTGAGGCCATTTTCAGGTTGTTTTGACCCAAAAAAGGCCCAACAACTGGCCGTTTTTCGGGTGTTTTTCTGAAATTTGGGGAAGCGTTTTTTGGCCCTTTGCGGTCTGTCAGTCATTTCCCAGGCAATTTTTCAGGCCTTTTCAGGCAATTTTTCAGGCCTTTTCTCAGGTAGTTTTTTCAGCCATTTCTCAGGCAGTTTTTCTAGCTATTTCTCAGTCAGTTTTTCGGGCCTTTTCAGGCAGTTTTTCCAGCCATTTCTCAGGCAGTTTTTTGGGCCTTTTTCAGTCAGGTTTTGGGGCCTTTTCAGTCAGTTTTTCAGGCTATATTGGGGGCATTTTGGGGGGCATTTTTGGCCCATTTGCAGGCCATTTTTCAGCCATTTCTCAGACACTTTTTCTAGCCATTTCTCAGGCACTTTTTCTAGCCATTTCTCAGGCACTTTTTCTAGCCATTTCTCAGGCACTTTTTCTAGCCATTTCTCAGGCACTTTTTCAGGCCTTTTCAGGCAGTTTTTCTAGCCATTTCTCAGGTAGTTTTTCAGCCATTTCTCAGGCAGTTTTCTAGCTTTTCTAGTCAGGCCTTTTCAGGATTTTTCCAGCCATTTCTCAGGCAGTTTTTCTAGCCATTTCTCAGTCAGTTTTTCGGCCTTTTCAGGCAGTTTTTCCAGCCATTTCTCAGGCAGTTTTGGGCCTTCAGAGTTTCGCCATTTGGGGGATTTTGGGAGTGTTTTGGCCATTTCCAGGCATTTTGGCCATTTGCAGTTTTTCAGACATTTCTCAGCAGTTTTCATTTTTCTCAGGTTTGGGGCCTTTTCAGTCAGTTTTCAGGCTATATTGGGGCATTTTGGGGCATTTTTGGCCCATTTGCAGGCCATTTTTCAGCCATTTCTCAGGCAGTTTTTCCAGCCATTTCTCAGGCAGTTTATTGGGCCTTTCAGGCAGTACTTCAGGCCATTTTCAGACAGTTTTTCTGGCAGTTATTCCATTTCTCAGGCAGTTTTTCCAGCCATTTCTACAATTTTGGGGCCTTTCAAGCAGTTTTAAACATTTCTCAGGCAGTTTGGGGCCTTTTTCAGTTTTCGTAATTTGACCATTTCTCAGGCAGTTTTTCAGGCCGCTTTTGGGGCATTTGGGGGCATTTTGGGTGCTTTTTTGGCCCATTTGCAGGCCATTTTTCAGTCATTTTCAGGCAGTTTTGGGGCCTTTGCAGGCAGATTTAGGGGCCATTTGGGGAGTTTTGAGAGTGTTTTTTGGCCTATTTGCAGGATGTTTTTCAGCCATTCTCAGGCAGTTTGGGGGGCACTTGCCGGCAGTTTTAGGTGCCATTTGAGGGGAGTTTTGGGGGATGTTTTTTGGCCCATTTCCAGGCAGGTTTTCAGGACTTTTTAGGCTGTTTTGGGGGGGGGGGTTCTTGGCCCATTTTCAGGCAGTTTTTCATCCATTTTGGGGCTGTTCTTGAGGCCTTCTCAGGCAGTTCTTCAGGCCATGTTCAAGCCATTTTCCGGGTTGTTTTTGACCTGATAAAAGGCTCAAAATGGGCCCCCTGCTCCAGGAGGAGCCCCTGACAGAATCATACAGCTGGAAAGCACCCAGGAGAAAGAAAGAAAATGAAATAAAGAAACTAGAAAGAAAGAGAAAAGGGAGAAAAAGGGGGAAAGAAAGAAAAAGAAAGAAAGAAAGAAAGAAAGAAAGAAAGAAAGAAAGAAAGAAAGAAAGAAAGAAAGAAAGAAAGAGGAAGGAAGGAAGGAAGGAAGGAAGGAAGGAAGGAAGGAAGGAAGGAAAGAAAGAAAAACTAGAAAGATAAAAGGAAGAATAAAGGAGAAAGAAAGAGGAAGAAAGAAAGAAAGAAAGAAAGAAAGAAAAAGAAAGAAAGAAAGAAAGAAAGAAAGAAAGAAAGAAAGAAAGAAAGAAAGAAAGAGAAAAAAAGGGGGAGTAAAAAGGAAGGATGGAATGAAAGAAAGAAATTAGAAAGAAATTAAAAGGAAGAAAAAAGGAAGGGATCTGGGTGGTCATCTAGCCCAACCCCCCTGCTCCAGCAGGAGCCCCTGACAGAATCATACAGTTGGAAGGGACCTTGGAGGTCATCTAGCCCAACCTCGTTCAAGCTGCAGACCTTGATTGAAGCATAGAATGACAGCTGGAAGGGACCTGGGAGGTCATGTAGTCCAGCCCTCTGCTCTTCCCCTCCCCAATGGCAGGAAGGATGGGAGGGAATTCTCAGCCGCATCTCAACAGCCAAAGGAAGGGAAAAGTCTTGCTGGGCTGCCTAGAAATCACGTGAGTGGAAAGAAAAGGAGAGAGGAAAAGAGCCTCCACTCACCCACCTTACACACACACACACACAAAAACATACCAGGAGCCCAGCAACAGGAAACAGGCGGGTTTCCTCCGTCTCTTCTTCAAAGCCCAACGGCCGCTTCCGTCCCCCACCCCAAGCCTCTCTCGCAAAAGCCAGAGGTCATCTAGCCCGACCCCCCCACTCCAGCAGGAGACATAAGAGAATCCTAAGAGTTGGGAAGGCACCTAGGAGGTCATCCAGCCCAACCCTCTGCCCCAGCAGAATTACTGAATCAGAGTCGGGAGGGACCTCAGAGGTCTTCTAGTCCAACCCCACTGCTCAAGGCGGAAACCCTTAACAGAAGAACTGTTGGAAGGGAACCTCAGAAGTCAACTAATCCACCCCCCTCCCCTTGCTCAAAGAGGAGACCTTAACAGAAGCACAGCATGGGAAGGGTCCTCGGAGGTCCTCTAGTCCAACCTCCCCCCTTCTCAAGCAGGAGACTCAACACCATGCCGGACAAAGGGCTCTCCAATCTCTGCTTTAAAAACCCTCTGAGATCCCTTCCCCCTCTGTGATTGTACTTAGGAGAACGGTGGAAATTTTCGTCTTCTCTCCCGCTGAAGGACGTCCATGCCATTGACCAATTTTATTCCTTCTCTTCCTTCCAGTTCCGGAGCTGCGGATCGTCATGGTGGGCAAAACCGGCAATGGGAAAAGTGCGACCGGAAACACCATTTTGGGGATGGACGCCTTCCCGTCCCGGGCGGCCTCGACTTCCATCACGGGCAAGTGCAGAATGGCCACGCGGAGCTTGCTGGACGGGAGGCGCCTGGCTGTCATCGACACACCGGGCTTTTTCGATAACGAGCAGTCGGAGCAGGCGACCTGCGCCAAGATCAAACGGTGCGTGGAGGTGTGTGTGCCGGGACCCCACGCCATTGTCCAAGTCATCCACCTGGCCCATTTCAGCGGGGAAGAGTTGGAGGTCACCCGGCTCATCAAAGACATCTTCAGCCTCAAAGCGAAGGCGTACATGATCGTCTTGTTCACCCGCAAAGAAGACCTGGAGGGACGCTCTCTTCACGACCTGCTGTCCTCCAACGACAATGACGTCGGCTTGAAGCCCCTGCGGTCGCAAATTAAGAGTTGCGGGAACCGGGGAGAAGGCGGAGCCACGTTGCTGCGATACAGCTGCAATCTTGGGGCTCTGAGATTGCAGCTGATATCTTCGCCCCTGGTCGGTCCTAATGGACCTCAAATCGTCCCGTAGAGACGGTGATAGTAAGGGGAGCGTTTCTGCTGATCCCAGGACATCGCAAAGTCCCTGGCTGATCCAGAAGAAGCCCTTTACCATCGGGCGGAGAGGCAGCCCTTGGCTGCTGAAGCTGTGGCAGCTCCGGAAGAGAGAGAACGTGCATCGGCTGGTGAGAATTTTTTTTTTTTTTGGGAACTCAAGGACACTCTAAAATGAGAAGAATCCTGTAAGACTTTTGGACAAAAACTGATGGAACTGATTTAGCGGCGATTTCTTAGAGAGAATGTCAAATTGAGGCTTGGCTTTTTACTTTTACTTTTGTTTTCATTGAACTTCTATTGTGATCTAGTAACTGTAACTAGACTGGTTTTTCCTTTTAGAAAATGTTATTTGAAAATCCCAGTCTGGTTATCAACTATTGAAGCCTTTTTCTTATCCTATAATATATGAGAAGGAACAAACAGTTAGATATGGGGAAATATTGGATGAAAAGAGTGAACTTAAAACAATGCAAAAACTAGAAGAACAAGGCATAAAGATGAATTGGTTTTCATATGCGCAAATACATTCAAGGTATCTTATAGATTCTAAAGCGGAGGGATTTTATGATAAATTGACTGATCTAGACAGGATCTTGACAGGTACTGATGAAAAAATGATTAAAAAATTATACACTTATTTGTTGGAAATTTTATTAGAGGAGGAACAAGTTAAAGAAACGATGATTGTTTGGGGGAAGAATTTTGGATATGGGATTGATTTGGAGAATTGGGAAAAATTGTGGTCTCAAAATTATAAATGACAATGTCAACAGCTTATAAAGAAAAC
The DNA here is from genome assembly GCF_049901715.1 of Pseudonaja textilis. Classification (NCBI taxonomy): domain Eukaryota; kingdom Metazoa; phylum Chordata; class Lepidosauria; order Squamata; family Elapidae; genus Pseudonaja; species Pseudonaja textilis. Next base: position 1,098,249 of record NW_028262865.1, on the reverse strand, counting down.
TTGTATAAGATGTTTTACAGGTGGCATTTTCCCTCCGACAAGAATTGCAAGAATGTTTAAGAACAAATCTGAAAAATGTTGGAAATGTCATCAGATACCTGGCTCATACTACCATATGTGGTGGACTGTGAGGACGCTAGAAAATATTGGACTAAAATTCGCATATGGTTGGAAAAATGACAAAGACACATATAGACTTGAAACCAGAGATTTTTTTATTGGGAATCTTACCTGATATATATAATAAAAATTTGAAGTATTTGATTGTAAATATGTTAACAGCGGCTAGGATTGTATTTGCTAAGAACTGGAAGAGTGAGAAAATTCCATCAGAAGAAGAAATTATTAAGAAAATATTGGATTGTGCTGAAATGAGTAAATTGACATTTGAAATCAGAGAACAAGAAGATAAACAATTTTATGAAGTTTGGGATCTTTTTTATCAATGGTTAGATAATAAAACATAATGATAGAATATTCAGATTTAGCATAAAAAAATTTTTTTTCTTAATATTTATAAAACATTATTAAGGTAGATTTGGTATGATCTTATGATTTATTGCAAAATAAATTAAGCAAACTATAGTTATCTCGTTAAAATATGAATTAACAAATTATAAATGATTTTTTTTTAGTGATGATATTAGGTTATACAATTATTGATTGATAATATGAGCTATTATGTAATATAATTATACTTAGTGACTAGGAAATGGATGCACAAAAAAAGTGGTAAACCAATCGATGCACTGTATGTAAATTCATGAAGAAGGATCTTTTTATGTTTTTGTGGTATGTTTATGTTTATTTTGTTATGTATGTTTATGTTTATCTTGTTATTAAAAAATAAAAAAAATTATTAAAAAAAAAAAGAGTTGCGGAACCGGTGCCTGGCTTTTAACAACCGGGCGGTCGGGTCGAACGCTGGCTCAGGCGGACGAGGCTGATCCGGATGGTGGACGAGCTCGCGCGCGAAGAACGAGCCGCCGCACTACACCAAAGACATGTTGAGGCGCGGGACTAAAAGAGCTGGCCGTGGTGGCCATGTTCCCTCCTGTGATACGGAGCGTCGTCCTCCGATCGTCTGCGGGACTGGAATTGTTGATTGATTGGTTGATTGTTGTTTAGGAGGGGGGCTGTATTTTGTTTGGGGAGTTGTTCTGTCTGGAGTGTGTAGCAGAAGGAACGGGCCCGCGCAGGGTGCATGACGCTCCACTTGGACAGGTGAGAACTCAAGGTGTGAAGGTCCACTCCCGTGAGCGGAGACTGTTGTTAGGAATGATAGTCCCCTAACAGTTGGTTTGGCAATATATAAACCGGACAATCACTTAATACTAAATTTGGATGCAGTATATATATATATATATATATATATATATATATATATATATATATATATACTAAATAAATCAATAAATTTACTATGCTTTGGAGCTGTCAGAGTTTGGTTGTTTTCTTATCAACCTTCATGACCAAACTAGGTCATGGCATCAGACCAGAGGATTGGCCTTCCAGCTATTTCCCGCTGCCGGACTTGCTTTCTGCTCTGCACGCCACGCCGAAGCTTGGCTCATATTTGCCCCCTACAAAATCCACCCCGCGATGCACGATGACGCCGTCCCGTGCCTGCACAATCCTCCAATCCCGCCGCAAAGCACAGGTGCGGTGGGGGAAGGATGAGAATCCTGCTTCTTCATCCTTGACGTGTACTTTCCGTGTTCTTCGCTATGGCCGTCGAAAGACACGGAAAAAAAGGGGGCTGATATCTTCCCTCCCGTGGACGGTGCTTGAATGCCCACGATCGGAGCATTTTGGATCCATTTTCTTTACATGCGACCGATTTTTGTCAAAGAAACCTTGTTATGCCCCTTTCCCCCAATCTTCGAATGCGATATTCAGTGACATTTTTAGCCCGGCCTAACATGAGTCCTTTAACAATTTCCCTCATCAAAGTCAAAATAGACTCTGCCTCCTGTGTTCCTCCTCTCAACTCTCCTTTTGTGGGAAACGGACTCAAGCCGCCGGATCTAGTAAAATGGACGCCAGCCCCAACCCCGCCGCTCTGTGGATTAGTGCCAAGAGACTGCCGACTCGTGGCCTCAGCATCATCGATGCTGCGATTGGTTGCTGCCAGGGTAAAGGGGGCGTTTCCCTTTTTCCCGCTCTTTTTTTCTTCTCTCGCCTTCTGTCCTTGCTGAGGGGATTTTTTTACCTCAGGATGCGTCCCAGGGGGACCTGAGGAACTGGCCTCATTTCTCTCCGGAGGACTAATGAGGAGAAGAAGCTTTGAAAAGGCTACACGTTTGTGTTAGCTAGCGTCTCTTTTCTTTCTTTCTTTCTTTCTTTCTTTCTTTCTTTCTTTCTTTCTTTCTTTCTTTCTTTCTTTCTCTCTCTTTCTCTTTGAAAATAAATAAAGATAAGAATATGCTATCAAGACAAAAGGAAGAATTGGCGGACCTATTGAAAATTCACGCGTTACAAATAAGATCAAGTATTTGGGGATACATTTGACAGGAAGATGTAATACATTAAAGGAGAATAATTATCTCAAACTTAAACAGAAGATAGCGCTAGATTTGGCGAAATGGGAAAATCTACAACTGTCATTCATAGGGAGAATATCAACAATCAAGATGAATATACTACCCAGAATTTTATCTTTGTTTCAAACAATACCAATCCGGCTTGGGAGAGGACTACTTTGAAAATTTCAATAAAATGGTGTTGAAATATATATATATATATGGCAAAGTAAGAAAGCGAGAATAAAGTTAAAACTTTTGCAAGATGCTAGAGTAAGAGGAGGATTTGGTTTGCCTCATTGGGAGTTGTACTACCAAGCTACAAACTTGATGTGGGTCAAGCAATGGATAACATTAAGAAACACTAGATTGTTGACATTAGAAGGACATGACTTGTGGTTGGGGTGGCACGCTTTTTTATGGTATAAAGGAACCGAAACAGGGATATTTTAGAAGACATCATATACGGGAGTCTCTGTGGTTAAACTGGGAGAAGATTAAAAGACAATGTTATTTGGAAATTCCAGTCTGGTTATCGACTATTGAAGCATTTCCCTATCCTATAATATACAAGAAGGAACAGTTAGATATGGGGAAATATTGAATGAAAAGGGTGAACTTAAATCGATGCAAAAACTAGAGGAACAAGGCATAAAGATGAATTGGTTTTCATATGCGCAAATACATTCAAGGTATGATGAAGATTTTAAAACAGAAGGATTTTATGATAAACCGACTGGTTTAGATAAGATTTTGACAGGTACTGATGAAAAGGTGATTAAAAAATTGTATGGTTATTTATTGGAAATTAAATTAGAAGAAGAACAAGTTCAAGAAGCTATGATAGCTTGGGGGAAGAATTTTGGAGATAGGGTCGATTTAGAGAAACGGCAAAAATTGTGGTCTCAAAATTATAAAATGACAATGTCAACAGCATTTAAAGAAAATCTGTATAAGATGTTTTACAGGTGGCATTTTCCTCCCGACAAGAAGAGCAAGAATGTTCAAGAATAAATCTGAAAAATGTTGGAAATGTCATCAGACACCTGGCTCATATTACCATATGTGGTGGACTTGTGCGGATTCAGAGAAAATACTGGATTAAAATCCACACGTGGTTGGAAAAATGACAAAAACCAACAACATATATAGATTTGAAACCAGAGATATTTTTATTGGGAATTTTACCTGATACATACAGTAAAGATTTGAAATATTTGATTGTAAATGTATTCACAGTGGTCAGGATTGTATTTGCTAAAAACTGGAAAAATGAGAAAACACCATCGCAGGAGGAAACCATTAAGAAAATATTGGAATATGCTGAAATGAGCAGATTGACATTTGAAATTAGAGAACAAGGCGATAAACAATTTTACACAATGTGGGACCTTTTTCTATCAGTGGGTTAGATAATAAAATATAATAATGGAATATGTAGAATATTAGAAAATAATGAATATATCAAGATGTATTTCTTTTCTTTTTATTATTATTATATCTATAAAATGTTTCTAGGTAGATTTGGGAGGATTATATGAATTGTTATGATATAAAGTAAGTAAATTATAGGTATCTCTTAAAGTGTGAATGAACAAAATTATAGTCAAATGATTGATTAATAATGATGCAAGATATTTAATCTTTGATTGAGAATATGAGTTATGATGCAATGTAACTGTAATTGCAACTCACGAAATGGATGCACAAAAATTTGTAAACCAACCGGTTACACTGCTTGTATATTTATGGAAGAAAGTTGGATGTTTTATGTTTTGTTTGTTTTTGTTTGTCTTTAAAAACCAATAAAATTTACAAAAAGAAAATAAAATAAAACATCATTCCTACATCTCGGCAACGTGTCTCGCTTCTGCATTAAAGAAAGGAAAATCATAATTACAGAGGGTCCTCAATTGACAACGGTTTAGTGACTCGTTTCAAAATTACAATGGCGCTGAAGAAAGTGACCCTGACCATCCATCCTTGCGACTGTTGCAGCAGTCCCACGCTGACATGATCAAAATTCGGATGCTCGGCCACTGACTTGTATTTATGGCGGGCTGAGGAGATTTACGATTTCTGCGACCCTCCAATGAGCAAAGTCAATGGGGAAGCCCGCTTTGCTTCACAATGGTTTTGACCCAACGGTGATTCGGCGAATGACACTGACAGGAAAGGTCAATGGAAATGGCAGGTGGGGAGACAAAGTGCTCCCTCACAAAGGTCTTCCCCTAGGCACAGAAATTTTTTAGGCTCCACCGTGAATAATAGCTTGAGGACTAGCTGTAAGTTGTTTTCATGACCTGGAGACAAAACAAAGTCAGGACTTGAACGCTAAGGAAGAAGTATCGGGCGAACGGCGACAAGTCCTCTTCTCAGGGAGGAAACGCATGCATGACAATGACTTTTTCAGGCAGGACAACGCCACGACAACAACATTTTTCAGGCAGGACAACGCCCATCTGCCAAACATAAAGATGAACGAGAATGGAAGGGTGAGAGCAAGAGCATGTCGACGATCCCGGACGCACTGCGCCCGCAACAGCATCTTCGGCGGTGAAGGCGTCCCACCTGGGTGACCAAGATGAGGGCATGGGGGCTCCTGGCCAGGGAGAGATGAAGGCAAGCCAGGATGTCCCCGCCTGCACCTCCTCTGTGTAGCTCGTCCACGGTCAAAGAGGCCGGGGTGTAGTCACTCACGGAGATCGTCCTGCCCTGCCAGCTGCCCTGCTCCCTTTGGCACCTCCAGGGTGGTGATCTTGGCTGTCAAGATGGACTTGAATGCCCTCCGGCCGAGGATGGTGTTGCCCGTCACGCGCTCTTCCCGCCACCGCTTTTCCCACCAGGATCAGGGGCCAAGAGTTCGGCATCACGCCGCCTGGGAGTTTGGAAGACGAGGTGACAGAAATGCTGGACAGTCACTGTAGCCCTGGGGCGCTTATTGATCCTTCCTCCTCTTTCTCCTCCTTTCTTTCCTTCCTCCCTTCCCTCCCCCTTTTCCTTCCTTCCCTTCCCTCCCTCTCTCCCTTTCAGCCTTTCTTGCTTTCCTTCCATCCTGCCAGCCTCCCCCTTTTTCCTCCTTCTCTTCCTCCTTTCCTCCTTCTCCCTTCTTCCTTTCTGCCTCCTTCCTTTTTCTTTTTCCTTCCTTCTCTTTCTCTTTCCTTCTTTCCTCCCTTCCTTCCTTAATGCCTCGCCTCCCTTCCTTTCTTTTCTTTTCTTTCTTTTCTTTCTGCCTCCCTCCCTCCTTTCTCTCTCCCTCCCTCCCTTCCATCCTCCCTTCCCTTCCTCCCATCCTCCCTTTTCCTCCCTTCTTTCCTTCCTCCCTCCTCCCCCTTCTCTTTCCTTTCTGCCTTTGCTTTCTCTTTTTTTCCTTCCTCTTTCCTTCTTTCCTTCCTTCCTCTCAGCCTCCCACCCTCCCTTTTCTTTCTTTCTTTCTTTTTTCTTTTTCCTTCCTTCCTCCCATCCTGCCAGCCTCCCTCTCTTTTCCTCCCTTCTCTTCCCTTCCTCCCTTCTCTCCCTTCTCCTTCTTCTTCTTTTCTGCCTCCTTCCTTTCTCTTGCTTTTTCCTTCCTTCTCTTTCTTTCCTTCTTTCCTCCCTTCCTTCATTAATGCCTCACTCCCTCCTTTTCTTTCTTTTTCTTTTTCCTTTCTGCCTCCCCCTCCCTCCTTTCTCTCTCCCTCCCTCCCCTCCTTCCTTCCATCCTCCCTTCCTTCTTCCCCATCCTCCCTTTTTCCTCCCTTTCCTTCCTTCCTCCCTCCCCTTCTTGTGGTGGTCTATGGCACTTGAAATGAGAGCGAGGAACCGTCTGAGCAAATGCCAGCCCCGAGGAGAGAACTACGTTAGCAGTATTTATTTAAGAAAATGCAAGTACAAAATCAAAACAATGACCTCAACCTCAGCAGCATTACCTCAACAGGGCTGATAAAGTCCCATGTGAATATCTAAACACAGAAAGTCCCACGGGAATGGCTCGGCTGGAGTACTGTGAACTCTTACCTACATTCCTGGTCCATCTAAGCTTTGCAGGTTGTCAAAACAGGACCAAACGGCGATCCATCATAAAGGCAATTACTGCTCCATGAGGAGCGCTTTGTAAAATCCCCAGATCTTATGCAAAACTGTCTGAAGAACTTTACAGAATATGATGAATATGATATATTACCACATTCCCTCCTTTTTTATTTATTCAAAGATAGGGGGTGTTTTAGTGGCATAATACACAGTTCCCTCGCGGCTTGATCTCGTACGCTTAAAAGCTGAGGCACACATTTGAAATAGATTAGGAATACATTGAATACAGCAACATAACATAATAGTATAATAACAATTATTACAACTAATTGAAGCAATAAACGTAACCATGAGCTGTCAGGAAGCTAATCCCATAGCAAAGCCAAAGTGACTTATTGAAGCCATCTTTCTCCTGCTTCCGTGTTCAGCTATGCGGTCTTCCATATCATGAACAGTTCTTGTAATGTTAGGCTCATAATTATGTATAAAAACACAACAAATGTGAATGAATTAAAAGCAAACTCCTCCTTTAGCAGCTAGCATTATGTCTAAAGCATAACGATTTTGTAAAGTAATCCTGGGCACTTCAGACACTTCTTCATTTAACATCTTAATATTCTGTAATGGAAAAACTTATCATTAAACATAGCAACAGTAAAATTATTTATTTTAAAATATGAATATCTTCATAGTTCATAGCTATTCCCAAAGGTGGGATTGCTTGCCCTAGAAATTGAGTCCACAAATTACCACCCACAGCCAGGCCAGAATCAACTTTCGATTTCGACACGCATCCCAATTGGTAAAACCTCTAATTTATAGATGACAGGAATTACAACCTATATAGCACACTCCAGACCAATCCTTTGGCCATTGCTGATAGGCAGTGTCCCCACATAACAACCATAACCCATCCGGAAGAGGAAAGTATATTTAAATGCTTATGATAGGTATTATCGGCATACATCCCTCCTTCCAAAGGGAATCACCTTCTTGCAGAGTGTAGTATTTCCAGCAAAATAGATTGAGTCCCCTACAGGGGGTGGTAATAACAAACCGAGGCTTGGTAGTGAAAGTTACCTTTGTTGTTAGAATAATGCTTGATTCCACTCTTCAGGGTCCGACTCCTATGGTGAAGCCAATGACAAAATCATTATAATTCCAAATTAGCACTGGTTCGCCTTACTCAAAGGAACACCATGTAACAAAAACCCACCTTTCCTCAGACCCAGGTATGCATGCAAAGCCAATACCACAGTTACATTTAAACTCTTTGCTGTAATCCGAACGTCCTTGATGTAGGGAATTTTCCTTCCATAAATTATTCCAATGTCTCTAGTTTCCTGAGATAGCAGCTCCGCCTCCGTATTAGGAGTCCGTGGGAGGCATAAGACGGAATGGAAAGAGAGTCTGTGTAAGGTAACTTAGGCAACTTCACCTAGACACCAATATTGTCCATAGTCTGAAACAGAAACATTAAACAGGATCAGAGTTGTAGCACAGGCTGAAGATATAATATCCTTGTCAGGTCCCAGGTAAAGAATGCTCCTGACCTTATGCCAGGACCAATATGCTGGAAAAATCAAAGGATGCCGCTGTTTGCAGATCAATTTAGTCCGATTCCCCAGAGGAACCTGCTGCATATGCTGGCAATCTCAGATAAGCAGTCATCTTTTTCCCAGCCTTCACAGCGCTGCGCGCCTGGATTGCCGCATCAAGAGAATCAGGAACCACAGGAACGCCATCTCTGCTTCTCCGAACCTCTTCACTGGCATCTCCTCGCGAAGGCGCTTGTGAATGATCAGGCCGAACACATCGGTCTACAGGAACCCAACGACTTGATTTCAAGATGTTCTACTGCTGCATAACCACGTTCCCCACGTAACTCAGCTCAGCGGAACCCACATGCTGGATCCTTGAAGGAATCGCACCAACACTCGAGGCCTCACTGCATTCAGAAGGAGAAGAAAAAATGCCTGCTGGCCGCACTCGCAGGGGGTTACCAGACAAATTTAGTAGAAAATTTAAAGTATACAAAGCAAGATTTAAATGATCTTGCGTGTGGAAGCCCCAGGAGCTTCCTCCTTTTTATTTAATTTAGGTAACATGTTCTGAGCGTGCCATTATGGACGCCCACAATAGCCTGTCCTCGTGGAATTGTGCATGGAATCCCAAATTTATGTTCCACGGACCACTGTTTGCAAAACTGATCAAAGACTGTGTAGCCCAAGCCGCACCATGCCTCATTGTCTGTTTTTAAAGTTTGAGGCTGCATTCACTCAGCAACTGAAAATGTCTTAATGCAATGATTGATGACATGTTTAACCGCTTCACCTCTTTGAGGAGTAGCCATTAGAAATCCTGTGAGTAAGGTATCCACAGTCACATGCGGTATATACTTCAGGGTGCAAATGATGGATACTGAGGTAACATCCATTTGCCTAAATCATTTGAAGGTTTCAACCCCTGGGGTTGACTCTCCATAGAATAGCCGTGCCTGCTTTGAACAAGTTGGACATTGTTGAATTATGGCAGCAGCTTCTGCAGCAGTAAGCTTGAATTGATGTGCCAACGCCTTAGCATTTTGATGAAAATAACTATGGTTGTCCATGGCTGGACAGTGAGAACTCAGTTACAGCACTGTCAGCTTTGGCATTGCCTTATGTGATAAAAATTCCAGGCAAATTACTAGCTATGGCTTACGAATATGGGCAACAAAACACACATTCACACGCTTGCTCCAAACATCCTTGTAAAATAAAAGCAAACGTAGAATATTGGGTGATATTCCAGGAGAGCAAATAAGAACCTGCCACAAAGGGTGCACAAATTATACACATAAAAAGAATCCACTATTAGATTAAAATCCCGATTTTGAAAATTTGAAAGTAAACTACAGCAGCAAGTTCTGCCTGCTGGGCAGCAGACTTCTTGCCTGATGTCACTTTTGTATGCCAAATTCCCAGATTTATCTTTCAAACACAAGCACCAAAAAAAATTTTCCTCCATCATTAAAGACTGTAGAGCATCTTGATATACTGATTACTGATTAGGTCACACCTGTCCCATTGATCTCTCATTTTTGCTGACTTTGACCTCTAGGAGCCCGACATTGGGCGCTAAAATGTCCAGGTGGCTTCCCACAATTGAAACAAGTGCCTTTATTAGGCATTTCTGCCTGGAGAGCCAGAGCTACAAAGTCTCCATGTTAAAAGTCTGACTCTCACTTCTTCTAACATGCGTTATATCAAATCAGCGATCTCCCGCTTCCCACTGCGATAAGTGATTCAGGATCTTTTGCAATCTGCATTAGCCTTACCCCACTGCTAACTCTCAAAAGCAATTCATTCCGGCTGAATTGATTGCTCGATTTGCCTTCAATAGCCACTTTCTAATCTCCACATGAAATTTTCATAGGGTTCATTGTTCCCTTGTTTAATGTTAGTAAAGGTCTTTCTCACCACCTTCGCCGTCAGGAGAGAGCCCTCACGCTTGTAAAATTAACTGTGGGAGAAGAACGAACCCCTCCTCAGGCATTCCATCTCCTCTGTGGTTCTACTGTTGTAAATTACCAGCTCCATAAAGCTGATCCGAGAATAGCATTTGCTGTTCCCCTTTGAACTGCCAGCTGTCTCCATTTCTGATCTAACACCAAATATTGAGCTTGAGTTAGAATCATTTTTGGGTCAGAGCTTTCCAGTCAGCTGAAAATCCTCTTCTCATTTTATTTCCATAACCAACTGCTTCTAACAATGCCTGAGTATATGGCAATCTAACACCATATTCTTTTTGTCATGCATGCTTGCTTAATTTCCTTTAAAACCCTGAGAGCTAGAGGCTTCCATACTCTCTCTGCGGATTTAGCAGCATCCACACCAATTTACCGGATTAAGTTGAATCTCCACTCCAAACAAATCTACCAAATCATCTCCTGATAATTCTCTGTTTGTTAAGCTTCTTGAATAGCTGCAGTAACTGCATCTACTGAACTCTTAAAGGCAAACTCTATCTTCTGACAAAGTATTTTTAGTGCCTGACAGTCCTCTGGATTTATCTGGGAGGTGCTGTCGGTGGTACAACGTATCGCATGGTAAGGCGTGCAAACCTTCTTCGGGGGTGCTAGAGCGGTTGTTCATGAGTAGCTACGCCCATAAGCACCTTCCAGGTTAACAAAATTAGCACGAGGTTCCTCGTGCAAAAAAATTATCCTTATTTTTTTCAGACCTACTTTAATACTACCTCCCTCTGATATGACTGAATATGTTTCCAAACATACTGTAATAAGTCCTCAATTTCTTCTTTCCTACTTCATGTCTCTACTATGAACTCCAAACTTAAACCTATTCCAAGTGATCTCTCTCCACCCCTTAATGCCTTGTCTGAGCTCTTCGAGAGATCTCCCCATACTCACGAAAAAGAATTCATCTCCGCCTGCTTAAGAAGATGAGGGCCCAGTCGACATCCGCACGTATGCAGTATAGGATGGTGAAACGATAGGCTTTTCAAACTATCACGCCGGAACGCATAGCCTTTCAAACTATCATGTCGTCGGAATGTATAGCCTTCAAACTATCATCACGCTGGGTCACCATCAGGTGGTTCAAGACTTGAAATGAGACGCGAGGGAACCGCCTGCTGAGTAATGCCAGCCCCGAGAGAACTCGGTAGCAGTATTTATTTAAGAAAATGCAAGCAAAATCAAAACAATGACCTCAACTCAGCAGCATTACCTCAAGAGGGCTGATAAAGTCCCATGTGAATATCTCCAACACAGAAAGTCCCACCGGGAATGGCTAGGCTGGGTACTGTGGAACTCTTACTCACACTCCTGGGTCCATCTCAAGCTTTGTTGTCAAACAGGGACCAAACGTCCATCATAAGGCACTACTGCCCATGAGGAGCGTTTGTAAATCCCAGATCTGCGCAAAACTGTATCAAGAACTTTACAGAATATGATGAATATGATAGTCACTACCACCTTCTCTTCGTTTTCTTCTCTTTCTTTTTCTTTCTTCCTTTTCCTTCTTCCTTTCTTTCTTCCTTCCTCTCAGCCTCCCACCCTCCCTTTTCTTCTTTTTTCTTTTTCTTCCTTCCTCCCACCTGCCAGCCCCTCCCCTTCCCACCTTTTTCCTTCCTTCCTCTCTCATCCCATGCGAGCCCCTCTTCCTCCCTTCCTTCCTCTTCCTTCCTTCCTCCCTTCTTCTCCTTCCTCCCCCCTCTTCTTCCTCCTCCCTTCCTTCCTCCCTCCCCCTTCTCTTCCTTTCGCCTTTCTTTCTTCTTTTTCCTTCTT
>NW_028262865.1:1070143-1086326 GCF_049901715.1 Pseudonaja textilis | reverse complement strand
GAAGGCCAAGGATTACATGATCATCCTCTTCACCCGCAAGGAGGACCTGGAGGACAAAACCCTGGAGGAGTTCATCACTGAAGGCAACGCGGTCCTGAAGGAGCAGGTGTACCACTGCGGCAACCGCTTCCTGGCCTTTAACAACAAGGCCGAAAGGCGCGGAGCGCGAAGCTCAGGTGCGCCAGCTGATGGCCATGATTGACGCGCTGGTGGCAGAAAAACCGCGCCGCCCCATGTTACACAGAGGAGATGATGAAGGCTGACAAGGAGCACTTGGCCGAAAATCGGGGCTTCTGGCTGTGTCGTTTGCTTTGAGGGGGATGGCGGCGAAACGCTCGGGGCCCAGGCTCCAGGCGCCGTGACGGCAACTCCACGGATCGTCTTTGACTCGGCACGGCCCGCTTCAGCTTTCCGCTTCCTCCTCCGGAACTCCCCCCCCCCAGGAGAGTTTCATGGCGGAGTTTCCCTGAGCTGATTCCGTCTCCCGAGAAGCTGGTTTCTCCGTGGGGTTGAAAGGGGTCCCTCCTTCCTCCCTTCCTTTCCTGGTTGCTTCATTCCTCCTTCCTTTCTTCTTTCCTCCCTCTTTTCCTTCCTTCCACCTTTCCTTCCTTCTCCCTCTCCCTCTCCTTCCTTCCTCTATTATTTTCTCTCTCCTTCTCTCCTCCCTCCCCCATCTCCTCGCTTTCCTTCCTCCCTCCCTTCCTTCCCACCCCACCTCCTCCCTTCCTCCTCTTCCCCTCCCTCTGATTTCCCTCCATTCCTCTTTCCTCCCTCCCCCGTCTTCCTTTCTCTCCTTCCTTCTTTCCTCCCTCCCTCCCTTCTTCCTCCTTCTCTCTCTCCTTTCCTCCCTCCCTCCCCGTCTCCTCTCTTTCCTTCTCCCTTCCTCCGTCCCTCATCAGTTGTGTGTGTGTGTGTTTGTGTGTGCGTGTGTCTTTTGTGGTGGGGGAACACACTTGCACTTTTCAAAAATTCGGCAGCAGGTGCCCGTGCACCTTTATTATTATTAAATTGGCAATAAATAAAATCATAACATTAAAATAAATACAATAAAATTTATCCTATTAACGTTTGACATAATGTGCCATTCTAATAATAGTTAATCAAATTGCTTTGATTAAGGTGTGATCTCTCCTTATCTTAGGCTATACTGCACTATAGCTGAGAGGGAGGGAGGGAGAGAGAGGTGAGAGATGGAGGGAGGTTTTCAGGCGGTTTTTCCAGCCATTTCTCAGGCAGTTTTTCAGGCCTTTTCAGGCAGTTTTTCCAGCCATTTCTCAGGCAGTTTTTCCAGCCATTTCTCAGTCAGTTTTGGGGCTTTTTCAGGCAGTTTTTCAGGCCTTTTCAGGCAGTTTTTCCAGCCATTTCTCAGGCAGTTTTGGGGCCTTTTCAGGCGGTTTTCCAGCCATTTCTCAGGCAGTTTTTCAGGCCTTTTCAGGCAGTTCTTCCAGCCATTTCTCAGTCAGTTTTTCAGGCCCTTTCAGGCAGTTTTCCAGCCATTTCTCAGGCAGTTTTTCCAGCCATTTCCCAGGCAGTTTTTCCAGCCATTTCTCAGGCAGTTTTTCGGGCCTTTTCAGGCAGTTTTTCTAGCCATTTCTCAGGCAATTTTCAGGCCTTTTCAGGCAGTTCTTCCAGCCATTTCTCAGTCAGTTCTTGGGCCTTTTCAGGCAGTTTTCTAGCCATTTCTCAGGCAGTTTTTCAGGCCTTTTCAGGCAGTTTTTCCAGCCATTTCTCAGTCAGTTTTGGGGCCTTTTCAGGCAGTTTTTCTAGCCATTTCTCAGGCAGTTTTTCCAGCCATTTCTCAGGCAGTTTTTCAGGCCTTTTCAGGCAGTTTTTCCAGCCATTTCTCAGGCAGTTTTCTAGCCATTTCTCAGGCAGTTTTTCCAGCCATTTATCAGTCAGTTTGGGGGCTTTTTCAGATAGTTTTTCCAGCCATTTCTCAGTCAGTTTTTTGGGCCTTTTCAGGCAGTTCTTCAGGCCATTTTTGGGCATTTGGGGGAGTGGTTTTTGGGCCATTTGCAGGCCATTTTTCAGTCATTTCTCAGGCAGTTTTTGGGCCTTTTCAGGCATATCTCACCTTTTCTGGCGTTTTCAGGCAGTTTTGGGGGTATTTTTCAGGCATTTTTTCGGGCCAGGCAGTTCTTCGGGCCTTTTCAGGCATTTGTCAGGCAGTTTTTCCAGCCATTTCTCAGGCAGTTTTTCCAGCCATTTCTCAGGCAGTTTTTCGGGCCTTTTCAGGCAGTTTTTCTAGCCATTTCTCAGGCAGTTTTGGGCCTTTTCAGGCGGTTTTCCAGCCATTTCTCAGGCAGTTTTGGGGCCTTTTCAGGTGGTTTTTCCAGCCATTTCTCGGGCAGTTTTCAGGCCTTTCAGGCAGTTTTTCCAGCCATTTCTCAGTCAGTTTTTCCAGCCATTTCTCAGTCAGTTTTGGGGCTTTTTCAGGCAGTTTTTCTAGCCATTTCTGTCAGTTTTTTGGGCCTTTTCAGGCAGTTCTTCAGGCCATTTTTGGGCATTTTGGGGCATGGTTTTTGGGCCATTTGCAGGCCATTTTTCAGTCATTTCTCAGGCAGTTTTTGGGCCTTTTCAGGCATATCTCAGCTTTTCTGGCGTTTTCAGGCAGTTTTGGTGGTATTTTCAGGGATTTTTCGGCCTTTTCAGGCAGTTCTTCGGGCCTTTTCAGGCATTTGTCAGAGCAGTTTTTCAGGCCTTTTCAGGCAGTTTTTCCAGCCATTTCTCAGGCAGATTTTCCAGCCATTTCTCAGGCAGTTTTTCCAGCCATTTCTCAGGCAGTTTTGGGGCTTTTTCAGGCAGTTTTTCTAGCCATTTCTCAGTCAGTTTTTCAGGCCCTTTCAGGCAGTTTTTCCAGCCATTTCTCAGGCGGTTTTTCCAGCCATTTCCCAGGCAGTTTTCCAGCCATTTCTCGGGCAGTTTTTCTAGCCATTTCTCAGGCAGTTTTTCGGGCCTTTTCAGGCAGTTTTTCCAGCCATTTCTCAGTCAGTTTTTCTAGCCATTTCTCGGGCAGTTTTTCGGGCCTTTTCAGGCAGTTTTTCCAGCCATTTCTCAGGCAGTTTTTCTAGCCATTTCTCAGGCAGTTTTTCCAGCCATTTCTCAGGCAGTTTTTCCAGCCATTTCTCAGTCAGTTTTTCTAGCCATTTCTCAGGCAGTTTTCTAGCCATTTCTCAGGCAGTTTTTCCAGCCATTTCTCGGGCAGTTTTTCAGGCCTTTTCAGGCAGTTTTTCTAGCCATTTCTCAGTCAGTTTTTCAGGCCCTTTCAGGCAGTTTTTCCAGCCATTTCTCAGGCAGTTTTTCCAGCCATTTCTCAGGCAGTTTTTCCAGCCATTTCTCAGGCAGTTTTTCGGGCCTTTTCAGGCAGTTTTTCTAGCCATTTCTCAGGCAGTTTTTCAGGCCTTTTCAGGCAGTTTTTCCAGCCATTTCTCAGTCAGTTTTTTGGGCCTTTTCAGGCAGTTTTTCCAGCCATTTCTCAGGCAGTTTTTCAGGCCTTTTCAGGCAGTTTTTCCAGCCATTTCTCAGGCAGTTTTGGGGCCTTTTCAGGCAGTTTTTCTAGCCATTTCTCAGGCAGTTTTTCCAGCCATTTCTCAGTCAGTTTTTCAGGCCTTTTCAGGCATTTCTCAGTCAGTTTTCCAGGCCTTTTCAGGCAGTTCTTCAGGCCATTTTTGGGGCATTTTAGGGGGCATTTTTGGCCCATTTGCAAGCCATTTTTCGTCTATTTCAGGCAGTTTTTCCAGCCATTTGTCAGGCAGTTTTTTGGTCCTTTTCAGGCAGTTTTTTTCAGGCCATTTTTCAGGCCTTTTGAGGGATGTTTTTTTGGCCCATTTGCAGGCCATTTCTCAGGTAGTTTTTCAGGGCATTTCGGAGTTTTTTGGGCGTTTTCAGGCAGGTTTTCAGGACTTTTT
The DNA here is from genome assembly GCF_049901715.1 of Pseudonaja textilis. Classification (NCBI taxonomy): domain Eukaryota; kingdom Metazoa; phylum Chordata; class Lepidosauria; order Squamata; family Elapidae; genus Pseudonaja; species Pseudonaja textilis. The sequence goes on along the minus strand of NW_028262865.1, from coordinate 1,082,418 downwards.
AGGCAGTTTTGGGGGGCGTTTCTTGGCCCATTTGCAGGCTCTTTTGGGGCTATTCTTGAGGCCTTCTCAGGCAGTTCTTCAGGCCATTTTCGAGCCATTTTCCGGGTTGCTTTTGACCTGATAAAAGGTTCAAAATGGGCCCCCTGCTCCAGGAGGATCCCCTGACAGAATCATACAGTTGGAAGGGACTTGGGAGGTCATCTAGCCCAACCCCCTCCTCAAAGCAGGAGACCGGTATGGAAAAGCCTTGAACAAAAGCGTGGGAAAGGGACCTCGGAGGTCCTCTAGACAACCGAGCGTAGTGTTAAGTATTTTTGCGGCTGCCGCCGCGCCAACAACTAACTCATGATTGACGGGATCGCCCGCTAGGACTCGGAAGTCCATCTCTTGGGGATTGTTTGCGAGCCAAGTTTTTGCCCCTTCGGTACTCGTCGCTTTTGGTTTTCCCCGCCTAGGTGTAAACCCTTGTTTTGTCTCCGCCTTAATTTTCGTTTTCGTTCGATAGTTGAAATCACACACACATAAGTCAGCAATAAATCTACGTAATTATAGTCTATGTACTGTGCTGTCTATTCCATAGCTATAAGAGGAGATAAGTTATGTGTTTTTCAGGATACCATATATTACATATATATTATAAATAAAATATGAATTTAATTTATTAAATTAAATTTTATTTAATTTAATTTACTAGATCTCCATTTCCTGGCCATTTCGTGGTGTCCACAGATACATGTATACATATATATACATGGAAAATATACAAATACACACACACACACAAACACACATTTATTTACACACCCACACAAATACTCCCCCACTCACACCCACACCCCCACCCCAGCTGGAATCCCTGCTCCCCTTGGGCCAATCCAAGCCCTTGGAACCCCCCGGCCCCGACCAATCGCAAGGCCGCCCCGCGGCAGTTGGAGAGAGAAGGCTGGGAAGGTGAGGCTCCACTTCCCGGTCCGTGGACAAGAGCGCACACGAGAGAGAGATCCCCCGACCCCCCCAGGCCTCCTTCCTCCATGTTTACTCCCTGGGTGGCGACCGCCGTCCAGCGCCTAGCCCGCCGGAGCGGGACGGCCGTGGTGTCCGGTTGCCGTAGCTTCGGGGCTCCGCAACAAAGATCCCTCTCCCTCCACGAATACGTCAGCATGGAGTTGCTGAAGGAGGCCGGCGTCGCGGTGCCGAAGGCTGTGGTAGCGGCCAGCCCCGCTGAGGCCTTCCGGGCCGCCGAGGAGATCGGGACGGAGGACCTGGTGGTGAAGGCCCAGGTCTTGGCCGGGGGCCGGGCGCAAGGGACCTTCGAAGGTGGGCTGAAGGGCGGCGTGCAGATGGTCTCCTCGCCGGAGGAAGCCCAAGCGGCGGCCGCTGGCATGATCGGCCGGAAACTCCTCACCAAGCAGACTGGTCAAGCCGGGAGGATCTGCCAGCGCGTCCTCGTCTGCGAACGCCGCTACTTGCGGAAGGAATACTACTTCGCCGTCGCTCTAGAGGGGGCCTTCCAGGGGCCCGTCCTGATCGGCAGCGCCCGAGGCGGGGTCAACATCGAGGAGGTGGCATCCGAGGAGCCGTCGGCCATCTTGAAAGAGCCCGTCGACATCGCTGAGGGCCTCCGGGAGGAGCAGGCCCTCCGCCTGGCCCGCAGGATGGGCTTCCCGGAGAAATCGGCATCGGCGGCCGCCGAGAACATGCTCAAGCTCTACGGGCTCTTCCTCCGGTACGACGCGCTGCTGGTAGAGGTCAACCCGCTGGCAGAGGACGCGGCTGGAAGGGTGGTGTGCGTGGACGCCAAGATCAACTTGGACGACAACGCAGCCTTCCGTCAGGTGGGCGTCTTCGGGCAGCGGGATTGGTCGCAGGCGGACGAGAAGGAACGGGAGGCGTCCGAGGCCGGGCTGAACTACATCGCGTTGGAAGGGGACATCGGGTGCTTGGTCAACGGGGCGGGCTTGGCCATGGCCACCATGGACCTGATCCAGCTCCACGGCGGCAGGCCGGCCAACTTCCTGGACGTGGGCGGAGGGGCGACGGCGGAGCAGGTGAAGGAGGCCTTCAAGCTGATCACCTCAGACGCCGGGGTCAAGTCCATCCTGGTCAACATCTTTGGAGGCATCATGCGCTGCGACACCATTGCCGAAGGGATCCTGCTGGCGGCCGGCGAGCTGGCGCTGAAGATCCCCGTGGTGGTCCGCTTGCAGGGCACCGGGGTGGACCGGGCGAAGGCCTTGATAGCCGAGAGCCAGCTGGAGATCTTGCCCTGCGACGAGCTGGACCAGGCGGCCAAAGCGGCCGTGGGCCTCTCCAAAATCGTGACGTTGGCCAAGGAAGCCCGCCTGGAGGTGAGCTTCCAGTGGAGGATCTGAGGAAGCTGCTCTGCAAAGGGTGGATTCACCGTGGTGGAGGGCCAGATCTTCCATCTCCACCATGGTTGAGGACCACCTCGCCCTAGATCTTCCATCTCTACCATGGTTGGGGACCACATCTTCCATCTCTACCATGGCTGAAGACCAGCCCTCACCAGGTCCTCCATCTCTACCATAGTTGGGGACCAGATCTTCCATCTCCACCATGGCTGAAGACCAGCCCTCACCAGGTCCTCCATCTCTACCATAGCTGAAGACCAGATCTTCTTCTGTCCTCCAGTTTGTCGAGGAGAAAGGAGGTCCACTGGAGACGGGTGGGATGGGATGGGATGGCTTCTTCTCAATAAAACCCTGGTTTTATTGGTGGTGGTTGGTCTTCTGAATCCTGGCTTGGCATGTCGGGTTGGGGCCACCAGACCTGAGGTCCAGGAGGCATCTGGGCAGCTTTAGAAGGCTTCAAGAAGGACCGAGCTTCTTTGGCCAGCATTAAACCACCATTCCTCTCCTCCTCCTCCTCCTCCTCCTCCTCCTCCTCCTCCTCCTCTTCTTCTCCTTCCTTACAGAATAACAGAGTGGGAAGGGACCCTGGAGGGCATCTAGTCCATCCGCCTGCCCAAGCAGAAGGCCCTGACAGAATGACAGTCAATCAGTCAATCAGCCGATTCATCAGCCAAACAAGCAGTCAGTTGCTCGTGTGTGTTTGTGGCTGTATGTATGTCTATATATGTGTATGTGTGAGTGTATAAATGTGTTTTTGTCTATATGTGTGTGTGTGTGTGTCTGTGTGTGTGTGTATGTTGTGTATATACATGTATATGTGTATGTGTGTGTGTATCTGTGGAAATATACATGTATATGTGTATATGTGTGTGTGTGTATGTTTGTGTTTGTGTATATATATAGATATGTGTGTGTGTGTGTGTGTGTGTGTGTACATATATACAAATATGTGTGTATACCCACACTCTCTGTTCAAGCAGATGGAAGGGGGCTAAGAGGTCATCTAGCCCAACCCCCTTGCTCAAGCAGGAGATCTTTCCGGAATCATAGACTATACAGAGTCGGAAGGGACCTCGGAGGTCATCTAGCCCAACCCCCCTTGCCCAAGCAGGAGATCTTTACGGAGTCATAGACTATACAAGTCGGAAGGGGCCTCGGAGGTCATCTAGCCATTTATCATTTAACTATCTATCTCTGTCTATCATCTATCTATCTATCTATCTATCTATCTATCTATCTATCTTCTATCTAACTATCTATCTATCTAAAATCTATATCTACCTACCTACCTATCTATCTATCTATCTATCTATCTATCTATCTATCTATCTATCTATCTATCTATCTATCTATCTATCTATCTATCTATCTATCTATCTATCTATCTATCTATCTATCTATCTATCTATCTATCTATCTATCTATCTATCCATTCCAGCCTGCCTTCCTATCTATCTATTTATCTATCTTTTTTCAATATCATCTATCTATCTATCTATCTATCTATCTATCTATCTATCTGTCATCTATTATCTATCTATCTATCTATATCATTTAACTATCTCTCTATGTATCCATCTATCTATGTATCTATCTATCATCTCTCTCTCTTCCCTCTCATCTGTCTATCTCTCCATCTCTCTCTCTCTCTCTCTCTCTCTGTCTCTCTGTCTCTCTCTCTCTCTCTATCTATCTATCCATCCTTATATACACCCTTTCATTACCAATTAGCGTCCGCTGCCCTTTGATCTTCATCCGTCCCTCCCTTTATTCCCCTTTCATCCATCATCAGAATCTTTTCTGACATCATCCCTCTATCCTCATTGCATTCTAGTTTCATCCCAATCACCTTTCTTTTCTTCCTCCCCCCTCCTCCTCCTCCTCATCCCTCGCTTCTCTTGTCATATGTACGAATCCTCCCCATCTTATTGGCCGGGTTTCACCCATGATATCCTCGTCATCTTCGTCTGTCCATCCATTGATCAATGTCTGTTTCCGATTCTTCAACCCTGCCCCTTTAAAAAAAAAAATCGGGCCGCCATTGTCTTCCTGCTCGCGCAAGGGGGGTTTGGACTAGATGACCTCTAAGGTCCCTTCCCATTTCTGTTAATCTATGAGTGTATATCAAAAGCACATTTTCAATATCCGAGTCCCGCTTTTTTTTTCACGCCTCTTCTCTCCCTCCGGTTGACATCGAGTCAAGTTTCCGTCGCTTGAAATTGTCCCGACGGAGAATGCTCCGTCCGTGCTTACACCGAACCAGTAGTAAACCCCTACGGGGGAGTAGGGGCATCCGGGAGGAGGAGGAGGAGGAGGAGGAACCAGAGGCCGGTGAGGTCACAGAACCTCTTGTCTTCAGCCAATGAGAAGCCAGCAGGAAACAACCAGCAGGAAGCAACCCTAACTACCAGTTGGAAGTCTCAGCCGGGAGGGAGATCCCGGCAGCGTCATCTTGCAGACGCATTCAGTCCCACGACCCCCCCCAAAAATGATATGTAGCAGGATCTTCGGGGCTGTCCGAGGAGGCACCATCATCGGGAGTTTGGGATTGGGGGCCGTCCGCCGCTTCTCGGCGACGCTGCCCGCCGCTCAGCTCCGCCGCTCGCTCCGCCGCCCGCGCCTCCGCCACCTCTCCCTCCACGAGTACCTCTGCATGGAGCTCCTGGCTGAGGCCGGCGTCTCCGTCCCGTACGGCTCGGTGGCCAGGACACCGGAGGAAGCCTACCGGGCGGCACGGAAGGTCGGCACCCAGGACCTGGTAGTCAAGGCCCAGGTGTTGGCTGGCGGGCGGGAAACGGGGGTCTTTGAAGGTGGGCTGAGGGGCGGCGTGCAGATCGTGGGCTCGCCCGAGGAGGCCCGGGCGGTGGCCGCCCGGATGATCGGCAAGAGGCTGGTGACCAAGCAGACCGGGGAACGAGGGTGAATCTGTCACCAGGTCTTCGTCTGCGAACGCCGCTACCTGCGGAAGGAGTATTACTTCGCCATCAGCATGGAGAGGGAGTTCCAGGGTCCCGTCGTGGTCGCCAGTTCTCAAGGCGGCCTCCAAATCGAGGACGTGGCGGCCGAGAAGCCGGCGTCCATCTTGAAGGAGCCAGTCGACATCATCACGGGCCTCCGCATGAGCCAAGCTGTGCCGTTAGCCACCAGGATGGGCTTCCCGGAGGGGCTGGCGGAGGAGGCGGCCGACACCATGGTCAAGTTGTACGACTTCTTCATTGGGCACGACGCCGTCCTGCTGGAGATCAACCCGCTGGTGGAGGACTCCACTGGGCGGGTGATGTGCATGGACGCCAAGGTCATCTTCGACGGCAACGCGGCCTTCCGCCAGCCGAGGATCTTCGCCATGCAGGACTGGACGCAGGTGGACGAGAAGGAGCGGGAGGCGGCCGACGCCGACCTCAACTACATCGCCTTGGGAGGCAACATCGGCTGCCTGGTCAACGGGGCGGGCTTGGCCATGGCCACCATGGACCTCCTCCAGCTCCACGGCGGGGCGCCGGCCAACTACCTCAGCGTCGGGGGCGGGGCCACGGTGGAGCAGGTGACCGAGGCCTTCCAGCTGATCACCTCCGACGAGAAGGTCCAGGCTATCCTGGTCAACATCTTCGGAGGGCTGATGCGCTGTGACGTCATCGCCCGCGGGATCATCCTGTCTGCTGAGGACCTGGCGCTGAAGGTCCCTATCGTGGCCCGCCTGCAAGGCACCCGGGTGGATGATGCCAAAGTCCTCTTCGCCGAGAGCGGCTTGAAGATCCTGGCTTGCGACGACCTGGACCGGGCGGCCGCCACCGCCGTGGCCCTCGCCGAGATCATGCGCCTGGCGAAGGACCTCCACGTCGACGTCAACTTCCAGCTGTCCGCCTGAGGAGGACCACCGCTCCCGTTCCCAAGGGGGCGGTGCCCTCTCATGGCCCGCCCTCTTTGGGGCTGGGGGAGGGGTAGGGGGCTGGGCGGGGGGGTGGACGGCAGCGTTGGGGTTTCCCTTCCCTCTCCTCCTCCCGCCCGCTTCGAGCGTCGACCGGCCCAATCTCAGCCGATTTCCCGCATGCGGCAGCGGCTCTCGTTGGCCTTTTGGGCTGGCGGTTCACGCCAGCGGAGAAGATATGTCACCGGTGGAGGAAATTTAAACCTAGTTTAAAGAAAGTTTGTCTCCTGGACTGCAGGGATGGGGGTGCAGGGGAGGGGTATGCCTGGCTCTGTTCATAGATGGGGAGGGGATGTGCTGGAGTGGAGAGCCCTATTTCCTTGCACACACACACACACACACACACACACAGACACCAGTCCATCTCTCCCTCGCTTTCCATCTCTCTTTTTCCATCCCTCTTCGTCTCTTTTCTCCATCTCTCTCTCTCTCCATTTCTCCCCTCTTTCCATCTCCCTCTCCCTATTTTCCATTCCTCTCCATCTCCTCCTCTCCATCTTTCTCTTTCTTTCTCTCTTTCTCTCTCTCTTCACCTCTCTAGCTCTTTACATCTCCCTCTCTCTCTCTCTTTTCTTCTTCTTTCTCCATCTCTCTCTCTCTCAGTCTCCATCTCTTTCCACCTCTCTCTTTTTCCATCTCTCTCTTTTCCATCTTTTTCTCCATCTCTTTTTCTCCATCTCTCCCTCCCCCTCTCTCTCATCTCTCTCTCCCCTCTCTCTCTAACTCCTTCCATCTCTCTCTCTTTCCTCCCTCTCTTTCCCCCCTCTTTCTCCATCTCCTCTTCTCCATCTTTCCTTCCTTTCTTTCTCTCTTCACCCTCTAGCTCTTCCCATCGCTCTCTCTCTTTCCTTCTCCTTCTCTTTTCTCCATCTTTCTCTCTCTCAATCTCTGTCTCTCCCTCTTTCCCTCTCTCTTTTTTGATCTCTCCCTTTTCCCATCTCTCTACCTCCTCCATTTCTCCATCTCTTTCCATCTCTCTCTCTTTCCATCTCCCTCTTTCCATCTCCCTCTCTTTTTTCCATCTTTCTTCATCTCTTTTTCTCCATTTCTCCCTCTCCCTCTCTTTATATCTCCCGCTCTTTTTCCCTCTTTCTCCATCTCTTTTCTCCCTCTCTCTCTCTTCTCTCTCTCTCTCTCTCCACTCTAGCTCTTTTCATCTCCCTCTCTTTCCATCTCCATTTCTCCACCTCTTTTTACATCTCCCTCTAACTTTTCTCCATCTCTCTCTCTCCGTCTCTCATGCTCTTTCCATCTCTCTCTCTCCATCTCCATTTCTCCATCTCTTTCCATCTCTCTCTCTCTTTCCATCTTTCTCCATCTCTTTTTCTCCCTCTCTCTCTCTGTCTCCTTCTCTCCAGCTCTTTCCATCTCTCTCTTTTTCCACCTCTCTTCATCTTTTTCTCCATCTCTTTCCATCTCTCTCTCAATCTCCATTTCTTCATCTCTTTCGATCTCTCTCTTTTTCCACCTCTCTTCATCTTTTTCTCCCTCTCTTTCCATCTCTCTCTCTCTTCCATCTCTCTCTTTTCTCTCTCTTTCCATCTCTCTCTTCTCTCTCTCTCCATCTCCATTTCTCCATCTCTTTCCATCTCTCTCTCTTTCTATCTCTCTCTCTTTCCATCTGTGGTGGTCTGGCACTTGAAATGAGATGCAGGGAACCGTCTGAGCAAATGCCAGCCCCGAGAGCACTCGGGTAGCAGTATTTATTTAAGAAAATGCAAGTACAAAATCAAAACAATGACCTCAACAGGGCGTCAGCAGGGTGATAAAGTCCCGTGAGAATATCCAGGCACGAAAGGTCTCATGGGAATGGCTCGGCTGGGTACTGTGAACTTTCACCGATATACCTGGTCCATCTAAGCTTTGCAGGTCAAAACAGGACCAATCACCCATCATAAAGGCACTACTGCCCCCATGAGGAGCGTTTGTAAAAACCCCAGATCTATGCAAAGCTGTACGAAGAACTTACAGAATATGATGAATATGATATATTACCACATTCCCTCCTTTTTTATTTATTCAAAGATAGGGGGTGTTTTAATGGCATAATACACAGTTCCCTCAGCAACTTGGTTTCGTACGTTGAAAAGCTGAGGTACACATTTGAAATAGATTAGGAATACATTGAATACAGCAACATAACATAATAAGTATAATAACAATTATTACAACTAATTGAAGCAATAAACGTAACCATGAGCTGTCAGGAAGCCAATCCCATAGCAAAGCCCAAAGTGACTTATTGAAGCCATCTTTTCCTGCTTCGTGTTCAGCTATGCGGTCTTCCATATCATGAACAGTTCTTGTAATGTTAGGCTCATAATTATGTATAAAAACACAACAATGTGAATGAATTAAAGCACAAACTCCTCCTTTAGCAGCTAACATTATGTCTAAAGCATAACGATTTTGTAAAGTAACTTGGCGAATTTCAGACACTTCTTCATTTAACATCTTAATATTCTTAACAGTATCATTGAACATAGCAACAGTAAAATTATTTAAAATATGAATATCTCTATAGTTCATAGCTATTCCCAAAGGTGGGATAGAGAATCTGTATAAGGTAACTTAGGCAACTCCAATTGACACCAATATTGTCCATAGTCTGAAACAGAAACATTTAAAAGAATCAGAGTTGTAGCACAGGCTGAAGATATAATATCCTTATCAGGTCCCGAGTAAAGAATGTCTTGATCCTTATGCCAGGACCAATATGCTGGAAAAGTCAAAGGATGCCGCTGTTTGCAGATCAATTTAGTCCGATTCCCCAAAGGAACCTGCTGCATACAAGTTGGCAATCTCAGATAAGCAGTCATCTTTTCCCAGCCTTCACAACGCCGCGCCTGGATTGCCGGCATCAAGAGAATCAGGAACCACAGATACGGAATCAGGAACCACAGAAACCCCATCCTGCTCCTCCGAAACCTCCTTCACTGGCACCTGCAGGCGCCTGCGGAATGATCAGGCGAGCATCGACCAGGAACCCAACAAATTTGACCAAGATGTTCTACTGCTGCATAACCACGTCCCCACGTAATCAGTTCAGCGGGAACCCATGCCGGATCCGGAAGGAACCGCATTCCAACACTCGAGCCTCACTGCATCTGTAGAAGGAGAAGAAAAATGCCTGCTGGCCGCACTTTTCATGCAGGGGTTACAGACAAATTTAGAAAATTTAAAGTATACAAAGCAAGATTTAAATGATCTTGAATTGCCGGAAGCCCCAGGAGCTTCCTCCTTTTTATTTAATTTAGCTAACATGTTCTTGAGCGTGCCATTATGACGCTCCACAATAGCCTGTCCTGTGGAATTGTATGGAATCCCAAATGTATGTTCCACAGACCACTGTTTAAAAACTGATCAAAGACTGTGCTCCGATAAGCCGCACCATTGTCTGTTTTTAAAGTTTGAGCGTACCAGCAACTGAAAATGTCTTAATGCAATGATTGATGACATGTTTAACCGCTTCACCTCTTTGAGGAGTAGCCATTAGAAATCTGAATAAGTATCCACAGTCACATGGATATACTTCCAGGGTGCAAATGATGGATACTGAGTAACATCCATTTGCCAAATCATTGAAGGTTTCAACCCCTGGGGTTGACTCCCATAGGAATAGCCGTGCCTTGCTTTGAACAAGTTGGACATTGTTGAATTATGGCAGCAGCTTCTGCAGTAGTAAGCTTGAATTGATGTGCCAACGCTTTAGCATTTGATGAAAATAACTATGGCTGTCCCATGGCTGGACAGTGAGAACTGAAGTTACAGCACTGTCAGCTTTGGCATTGCCTTGTGATAAAATTCAGGTAAATTACTATGGCTACGAATATGGGCAACAAAACACACATTCACACGCTGCTCCAAACATCCTTGCAACAACAAAAGCAAACGTAGAATATTGGGTGATATTCCAGGAGACAAATAAGAACCTGCTACAAAGGGTAACAAATTATATACATACAAAGAATCCACTATTAGATTAAAATCCTGATTTTGAAAAGTTTGAAAAGCCAAAACTACAGCAGCAAGTTCTGCCTGCTGGGCAGACTTCTGCTCTGATGTCACTTTTGTATGCCAAATTCCAGATTTATCTTTCCAAACACAAGCACCAAAAAAAATTTTTTTCCTCCATCAGTAAAGACTGTAGGAGCATCTGATATACTGAGTACTGATTTAGGTCACACCCTGTCCCATTGATCTCTCATTTTGCTGACTTTGACCCCTCCAGGAGCCCAACATTACGCTTTAAAATGTCCAGGCTTCCCACAATTGAAACAAGTTCCTTTATTAGCATTTCCTGCCTGGAGAGCCAGAGCTAAAGTCTCCATGTTAAAAGTCTGACTCCCTACCTTTCTACATGCGTTTATCAAATCAGCGATCTCTGCGCTCTCCACTCGCAATAAGTGGATTCAGGATCTTTCTGCAATCTGCGTTAGCCTGTTCTACTGCTAACTTCAAAAGCAATTCGTTCTGGGCAAATTGATTGTCAATTTGCCTTTCAATAGCCACTTTCAATCTGCTAATGAAATTTTCATAGGGTTCATTGTTCCTTGTTTGATGTTAGTAAAGGTCTTCTCACCACCTTCGCCATCAGGGAGAAACCCAGGGCTTGTAAAATTAACTGTGGGAGAAGAACAGAACCCCTCCTCAGGCATTCCATCTCTCTGTTGTTCTACTGTTGTAAAATTACCAGCTCCATAAAGCTGATCTGCAGTAATATTTGCTGTTCGTCTCTGAACTGCCAGCTGTCTCCATTTCTGATCTAACACCAAATATTGAGCTGGAGTTAGAATCATATTAAATAGAGCTTTCAGTCAGCTGGAATCATTTTATTTCCATAACCAACTGCTTCTAACAATGCCTGAGCATATGGCGATCTAACACCATACTCTTTTGCTGCTTGCTTAACTTCCTTTAAAATCTTGAGAGGTAAAGGCTTCCACACGCTGCGCTGCGGATTTAAAGCAACGTCCACACCAATTTCTACTGGATTAGTTGAATCTCCACTCCAAATTCTACCAAATCATCTCCTGATAATTCCCCTCTATCTGTTGCTTCTTGAATAGCTGCAGTAACTGCATCTACTTGAACTCTTAAAGGCAAACTCTTATCTTCTGACAAAGTATTTTCAGTGCCTGACAGTCCTCTGGATTTATCTGGAGGTGCTGTCAGTGGCAATAAACGTGCCGCATGGTAAGGCGGCAAACCTTCTTCGGGGGTGCTAGGAGCGGTTGTTCATGAGTAGCTAGCTTCCCAAGCACCCTCCAGGTTAACAAAATTGAAGAAGGGCACGAGGTTCCTCGGTGCAAAAATATCCTATTTTTTTCAAGACTCTACTTTAATACTACCTCCCTCTGGATATGACTGAATATGTTTCCAAACATACTGTAATAAGTCCTCAATTTCTTTCTTTCCTACTTCATGTCCTCTACTATGAACTCCAAACTTAAACCTATTCCAAGTGATCTCTCTCAATTCCCCTAATGTGCCTTGTCTGAGCCTTCTAGAGATCTCCCCCCATACTCACGAAAAGAATCTATCTCCATCCATGCGAAGAAGATGAGGGCCCAGTCGGCGTCCATAGCGATGAGTATAGGATGCAGGAAACATATAGCCTTTCAAACTATCACGTCGGGGTCACCACTTGTGGTGGTCTGGCACTTGAAATGAGGCACTTAGAGGAACCGTCTGAGCAAATGCCAGCCCGAGAGCACTCGGTAGCAGTATTTATTTAAGAAAATGCAAGTACAAAATCAAAACAATGACCTCAACAGGGCGTCAGCAGGGTGATAAAGTCCCGTGAGAATATCCAGGCACGAAGGTCTCATGGGAATGGCTCGGCTGGGTACTGTGAACTTTCACCGATATACCTGGTCCATCTAAGCTTTGCAGGTCAAAACAGGACCAATCACCCATCATAAAGGCACTACTGCCCCCATGAGGAGCGTTTGTAAAACCCCCAGATCTATGCAAAG
>NW_028262865.1:1051713-1070043 GCF_049901715.1 Pseudonaja textilis | reverse complement strand
CTGAGAAATGGCTTGAAAAACCGCCTGAAAAGGCCCGAAAACTGCCTGAGAAATGGCCGGCGAAAACCGCCTGAAAAAGGCCCGCAAAACTGACTGAGAAATGGCTGGAAAACCGCCCGAAAATGGCCAGCAAAAACTGCCCGAGAAATGGCCCGAAAAACTGCCTGAAAAGGCCCGAAAACTGCCTGAGAAATGGCTGCCTGAAAACTGCCTGAAAAGAAAAACTGCTGAGAAAAACTGGCTAGAAACTGCTCGAGAAATGGCTGGAAAACTGCCCGAAAAGGCCCTGAAAAAACCACCTGAGAAATGGCTGTGAAAACTGCCTGAAAAGGCCCAAAAACTGACTGAGAAATGGCTGGAAAACTGCCTGAAAAGGCCCCAAAACTGCCTGAGAATGGCTGAAAACTGCCTGAAAAGGCCCAAAAACTGCCTGAGAAATGGCGAAAAACTGCCTGAAAAGGCCCAAAAACTGACTGAGAAATGGCTAGAAAACTGCCTGAAAAGGCCTGAAAACTGCCTGAGAAATGGCTAGAAAACCATCCTGAGAAATGGCCAAAAAACTGACTGAGAAATGGCCTGGAAAACTGCCTGAAAAGGCCCGAAAACTGCCTGAGAAATGGCTAGAAAAACTGCCTGAGAAATGGCCCGAAAAACTGCCTGAGAAATGGCTGGAAAAACTGCCTGAAAAGGCCCAAAAAACTGAGAAATAGCTGGAAAAACTGCCTGAAAAGGCCCCAAAACTGCCTGAGAAATGGCTGGAAAACTGCCTGAAAAGGCCTGAAACTGAAAAACTGCCTGAAAAATGGCCTGGAAAACTGGCCTGAAAAGGCCCGAAAACTGCCTGAGAAATGGCTGAAAAACTGCCTGAGAAAGGCCTGGAAAAACTGCCTGAGAAATGGCTGGAAAACACCCTGAGAAATGGCTGGAAAAACTGCCTGAGAAATGGCTGGAAAAACTGCCTGAAAAGGCCTGAAAAACTGCCTGACAAATGCCTGAAAAGGCCCGAAGAACTGCCTGAAAAGGCCCAAAAACCGCCTGAGAAATGGCCGGAAAACTGCCTGAAAAGGCCCAAAAACTGCCTGAGAAATGGCTGGAAAACTGCCGGAAATGGCCCGAAAACTGCCTGAGAAATGGCTGGAAAAACTGCCTGAAAAGGCCCAAAAACTGCCTGAGAAATGGCCGAAAAACCGCCTGAAAAGGCCCAAAAACTGCCTGAGAAATGGCTGGAAAAACTGCCTGACGAAATGGCTAGAAAACTGCCTGAGAAATGGCTGGAAAACCGCCTGAAAAGGCCTGAAAAACTGCCTGAGAAATGGCTGGAAAACTGCCTGAAAAGGCCCAAAACTGCCTGAGAAATGGCTGGAAAAACTGCCTGAAAAGGCCCCAAAAAACGCCTGAGAAATGGCTGAAAAAACTGCCTGAAAAGGCCAAAAACTGCCTGAGAAATGGCTGGAAAACTGCCTGAAAAGGCTGAAAAACTGACTGAGAAATGGCTGGAAAACTGCCTGAAAAGGCCCGAAAACTGCCTGAGAAATGGCTGAAAAACTGCCTGAAAAGGCCCAAAAACTGCCTGAGAAATGGCTGAAAACCGCCTGAAGGAAAAATGGCCTGAAAAAAACTGCCTGAAAAGGCCTGAAAAACTGCCTGAGAAATGGCTGAAAAACTGCCTGAGAAATGGCGAGAAAAACTGCCTGAGAAATGGCTAGAAAAACTGCCTGAAAATGGCCCTGAAAACTGCCTGAGAAATGGCTGAGAAAACTGCCTGAAAATGGCCTGAAAAACGCCTGAGAAATGGCTGGAAAACTGCCTGAAAAGGCCCGAAAACTGACTGAGAAATGGCTGAAAAACTGCCTGAGAAAGGGCTGAAAAACTGCCTGAGAAATGGCTGGAAAAACTGCCTGAGAAAAGGCCTGAAAAACTGCCTGAGAAATGGCTGAAAACGCCGAAAACGCCTGAAAAATGCCCGAAAACTGCCTGAGAAATGGCTGGAAAAACTGCCTGAAAAGGCCCAAAAACTGCCTGAGAAATGGCTGGAAAACCGCCTGAAAAGGCCCTAAAAACTGCCTGAGAAATGGCTGGAAAACCGCCTGGAAAAGGCCCAAAAACTGACTGAGAAATGGCTGGAAAACCGCCTGAAAAGGCCCAAAACTGCCTGAAACGCCTGAGAAATGGCCGAAAACTGGCCTGAAAAGGCCCAAAAAACGCCTGAGAAATGGCTGGAAAACTGCCTGAAAAGGCCCAAAAACCGCCTGAGAAATGGCTGGAAAACTGCCTGAAAAGGCCAAAAACTGCCTGAGAAATGGCTGAAAACTGCCTGAAAAGGCCCAAAAACTGCCTGAGAAATGGCCTGAAAAACTGCCTGAGAAATGGCTGAAAAACTGCCTGGAAATGGCCTAAAACGCCTGAGAAATGGCTGGAAAACTGCCTGAGAAATGGCTAGAAAAACTGCCTGAGAAATGGCTGGAAAAACTGCCTGAAAAGGCCCAAAAAACTGACTGAGAAATGGCTGGAAGAACTGCCTGAAAAGGCCCCAGAAAACGCCTGAGAAATGGCTGAAAAACCGCCTGAAAAGGCCCCAAAACTGCCTGAGAAATGGCTGGAAAACTGCCTGAAAAGGCCCCAAAAACTGCCTGAGAAATGGCTGGAAAACTGCCTGAAAAGGCCCAAAAACTGCCTGAGAAATGGCTGAAAAACTGCCTGGAAAAGGCCCAGAAAAACTGCTGAGAAATGGCTGGAAAAACTGCCTGAAAAAATGGCCGAAAACTGCCTGAGAAATGGCTGGAAAACTGCCTGAAAAGGCCCGGAAAACTGCCTGAGAAATGGCTGAAAAAACTGCCTGAGAAAGGCTGGAAAACTGACTGAGAAATGGCTGGAAAACCGCCTGAAAAGGCCAAAAACTGCCTGAGAAATGGCCTGAAAACTGCCTGAAAAGGCCCTGAAAACTGCCTGAGAAATGGCTAGAAAACCGCCTGAAAATGGCTAGAAAACTGCCTGAGAAATGGCTGAAAAAACTGCCTGAGAAATGGCTGGAAAAACCGCCTGAAAAGGGCCAAAAAACCGCCTGAGAAATGCCTGGCCCTGTGAAAATGGCCCGAAAACTGCCTGAGAAATGGCCAAAAAACCGCCTGAAATGGCCAAAAAACTGCCTGAGAAATGGCTGGAAAACTGCCTGAAAAGGCCTGGAAAAACTGCCTGAGAAATGGCTGGAAAACTGCCTGAAAAGGCCTCGAAAACGACTGAGAAATGGCTGGAAAACTGCCTGAAAAGGCCCAAAACGCCTGAGAAATGGCTGGAAAACCGCCCGAAATGGGCCCAAAACCGCCTGAAAACTGCCTGAGAAATGGCCCAAAAAACCGCCTGGAAATGGCCCAAAAACTGCCTGAGAAATGGCTGAAAAACTGCCTGAGAAATGGCTGGAAAACTGCCTGAGAAATGGCTGAAAACTGCCTGAAAATGGCCCGAAAAACTGCCTGAGAAATGGCTGAAAACCTGACTGAGAAATGGCTAGAAAACTGCCTGAAAATGGCCAGAAAAACTGCCTGAGAAATGGCTAGAAAACTGCCCGAAAAGGCCCAAAACTGCCTGAGAAATGGCCAGAAAACTGCCTGAAAAGGCCCAAAAACCGCCTGAGAAATGGCTGGAAAACTGCCTGAAAAGGCCCAAAAACTGCCTGAGAAATGGCTGGAAAAACTGCCGAAAAGGCCCGAAAACTGCCTGAGAAATGGCCGGAAAACTGCCTGAAAATGGCCCAAAAAACGCCTGAGAAATGGCTGGAAAACTGCCTGAGAAAGGCCCGAAAAAACTGCCTGAGAAATGGCTGGAAAACTGCCTGAAAAGGCCCAAAAACTGCTGAGAAATGGCTAGAAAACTGCCTGAGAAATGGCCCGAAAAACTGCCTGAGCCGGGAAAATGGACTGGAAAACTGCCTGAAAAGGCCCTAAAAACTGACTGAGAAATGGCTGGAAAAACTGCCTGAAAAGGCCCAAAAAACTGAGAAATGGCTGGAAAAACTGCCTGCAGAAAACCGCCTGAAAAGGCCCAAAACTGCCTGAGAAATGGCTAGAAAAACCGCCTGAAAAGGCCCCAAAACTGCCTGAGAAATGGCTGGAAAACTGCCTGAAAAGGCCTGCAAAACTGCCTGAGAAATGGCTGGAAAACCGCCTGAAAAGGCCCAGAAAACCCAAAACTGAGAAATGGCTGGAAAACTGCCTGAAAAGGCCCAAAACTGCCTGAGAAATGGCTGAAAAACTGCCTGAAAAGGCTGCCAAAACTGCCTGAGAAATGGCTGGAAAACTGCCTGAGAAAGGCCCGAAAACTGACTGAGAAATGGCTAGAAAACTGCCTGAAAAGGCCTGAAAACTGCCTGAGAAATGGCCGGAAAACTGCCCGAAAATGGCCGAAAAACTGCCTGAGAAATGGCTGAAAAACTGCCTGAGAAATGGCCAGAAAACTGCCTGAGAAATGGCTGGAAAACTGCCTGAGAAATGGCTAGAAAAACTGCCTGAGAAATGGCCGAGAAAACCGCCCGAAAAGGGCCGAAAACTGCCTGAGAAATGGCCGAAAAACCGCCTGAAAAGGCCCAAAAAACGCCTGAGAAATGGCTGGAAAACTGCCTGAAAAGGCGCCAAAAACGCCTGAGAAATGGCTGGAAAACCGCCCGAAAAGGCCAAAAAACTGCCTGAGAAATGGCCAGAAAACTGCCTGAAAATGGCCCAAAAACTGCCCGAGAAATGGCTGGAAAACTGCCTGAAAAGGCCCAAAAACTGCCCGAGAAATGGCTGGAAAACCGCCTGAAAAGGCCCAAAAACGCCTGAGAAATGGCTGGAAAACTGCCTGAAAAGGCCCAAAAACTGCCTGAGAAATGGCTGGAAAACTGCCCGAAAAGGCCCAAAAAAAACTGAAAAACTGAGAAATGGCTAGAAAACTGCCTGAAAAGGCCCAAAAAACTGCCTGAGAAAATGGCTAGAAAACTGCCTGCCGAAATGCCTGGAAAACCGCCTGAGAAATGGCCCAAAAACTGCCTGAGAAATGGCCCAAAAACTGCCTGAGAAATGGCTGGAAAAACCGCCTGAAAAGGCCTGAAAAACGCCTGAGAAATGGCTGGAAAACCGCCTGAAAAGGCCCAAAACTGCCTGAGAAATGGCTGAAAACTGCCCGAAAAGGCCCAAAAAACTGACTGAGAAATGGCCGAAAACTGCCCGAAAATGGCCCGAAAACTGCCTGAGAAATGGCTGAAAAACCGCCTGAGAAAGGCCCGAAAACTGCCTGAGAAATGGCTGGAAAAACCGCCTGAGAAATGGCTAGAAAAAACTGCCTGAAAAATGGCCCGAAAAACTGCCTGAGAAATGGCTAGAAAAACTGCCTGAAAAGGCCCGAAAAACTGACTGAGAAATGGCTAGAAAAACTGCCTGAAAAGGCCCAAAAACTGCCTGAGAAATGGCTGGAAAAACTGCCTGAAAAGGCGCCTGAAAACTGACTGAGAAATGGCTGGAAAACCGCCTGAAAAGGGCCCGGAAAACCGCCTGAGAAATGGCTGAAAAACCGCCTGAAAAGGCCCGCAAAACTGCCTGAGAAATGGCTGGAAAACTGCCTGAAAATGGCCTCAAAAACTGCCTGAGAAATGGCTAGAAAAACTGCCTGAGAAATGGCTCGAAAACTGCCTGAAAAGGCCCGAAAACTGCCTGAGAAATGCCCGAAAACTGCCTGAGAAAAGGCCTGAAAACTGCTGAGAAATGGCCGAAAACTGACTGAGAAATGGCTGAAAAACGGGCCTGAAAAGCAGGCCAAAACGACCTGAGAAATGGCTGGAAAACTGCCTGAAAAGGCCCAAAAACTGCCTGAGAAATGGCTGGAAAACCGCCTGAAAAGGCCCAAAAACTGCCTGAGAAAATGGCTGAAAAACCGCCTGAGAAATGGCCCTGGAAAACTGCCTGAGAAATGGCTGGAAAACTGCCTGAGAAATGGCTGGCAAAAACTGCCTGAGAAATGGCTGGAAAACTGCCTGAGAAATGGCCGAAAACTGCCCGAGAAATGGCTGGAAAAACCGCCTGAGAAAGGGCCGAAAAACTGCCTGAGAAATGCCCGAAAACTGCCTGAAAAGGGCCGAAAACTGCCTGAGAAATGGCTAGAAAAACCGCCTGAAAAGGCCCAAAACGCCTGAGAAATGGCTGAAAACCGCCTGAGAAATGGCCTGAAAACTGCCTGAGAAATGGCTAGAAAACCGCCTGAAAAGGCCTGAAAAACTGCCTGAGAAATGGCTGGAAAAACTGCCTGAAAAGGCCGAAAAAACTGAGAAATGGCTGGAAAACTGCCTGAAAAGGCCCAAAACTGACTGAGAAATGGCTGGAAAAACTGCCCGAAAAGGCCCAAAACTGACTGAGAAATGGCTGGAAAACCGCCTGAAAAGGCCCAAAAACTGACTGAGAAATGGCTAGAAAAACTGCCTGAAAAGGCCCTGAAAACTGCCTGAAAATGCCTGGAAAAACTGCCTGAGAAATGGCCGAAAAACTGCCTGAGAAATGGCCCGAAAAACTGCCTGAGAAATGGCTGAAAAACTGCCTGAAAATGGCCGAAAAACTGCCTGAGAAATGGCTGGAAAACTGCCTGAAAAGGCCGAAAACTGCTGAGAAATGGCTGGAAAAACTGCCTGAAAAGGCCCCAAAACTGACTGAGAAATGGCTGGAAAACCGCCTGAGAAAGGCTGCAAAAACTGCCTGAGAAATGGCTGGAAAACTGCCTGAAAAGGGCCCGAAAAACTGCCTGAGAAATGGCTGGAAAACTGCCTGAAAAGGCCTGAAAAACTGCCTGAGAAATGGCTGGAAAACCGCCTGAAAAGGCCTGAGAACCAAAACGCCTGAGAAATGGCTGAGAAAAACTGCCTGGAAAAGGCCTGAAAAACTGCCTGAGAAATGGCTAGAAAACTGCCTGGAAAATGGCCGAAAACGCCTGAGAAATGGCTAGAAAAACTGCCTGAGAAATGGCCGCCCAAAAACTGCCTGAGAAATGGCTGGAAAACTGCCCGAAAAGGCCTGAAAAACTGCCTGAGAAATGGCTGAAAACCGCCTGAAAATGCCGAAAAACTGACTGAGAAATGGCCGGAAAACTGCCTGAGAAATGGCTGCCGAAAACTGCCTGAGAAATGGCCCGAAAAACTGCCTGAAAATGGCCTGAAAACCGCCTGAAATGGCCCCAAAACTGCCTGAGAAATGGCCAGAAAACTGCCTGAGAAATGGCTCGAAAACTGCCTGAAAATGGCCGAAAACTGCCTGAGAAATGGCCTGGAAAACCGCCTGAAAATGGCCTGAAAAACTGCCTGAGAAATGGCCGAAAAACTGCCTGGAAAATGGCCCGAAAACTGCCTGAGAAATGGCTGGAAAAACTGCCTGAGAAATGGCCCCAAAACTGCCTGAGAAATGGCTGGAAAACTGCCTGAGAAATGGCTCGAAAAACTGCCTGAGAAATGGCTAAAAAAAACTGCCTGGAAAAGGCCCTGAAAACTGCCTGAGAAATGGCTAAAAACCGCCTGAAAAGGCCTGAAAAACTGGAGAAATGGCTGGAAAACTGCCTGAAAAGGCCCAAAAACTGCCTGAGAAATGGCTAGAAAACCGCCTGAAAAGGCCCGGAAAACTGCCTGAGAAATGGCTGGCAAAAACCGCCCGAAAAGGCCGAAAACTGCCTGAGAAATGGCTAGAAAAACTGCCCGAAAATGGCCCAAAACTGCCTGAGAAATGGCTGGAAAACTGCCTGAAAAGGCCGAAAACTGCCTGAGAAATGGCTGGAAAAACTGCCTGAAAAGGCCAAAAACTGACTGAGAAATGGCTAGAAAAACCGCCTGAAAAGGCCCAAAAACTGCCTGAGAAATGGCCGGAAAACTGCCTGAAAAGGCCAAAAACTGCCTGAGAAATGGCTGGAAAAACTGCCCGAAAAGGCCAAAAACTGCCTGAGAAATGGCTGGAAAAACTGCCTGAGAAATGGCTAGAAAACTGCCTGAGAAAATGGCTGAAAAACTGCCTGAGAAATGGCCTGAAAAACCGCCTGAAAATGGCCCAAAAACTGCCTGAGAAATGGCTGGAAAACCGCCTGAAAAGGCCCGAAAAACTGCCTGAGAAATGGCTGGAAAAACTGCCTGAAAAGGCCTGGAAAAACTGACTGAGAAATGGCTAGAAAACTGCCTGAAAAGGCCCTGAAAACCGCCTGAGAAATGGCCCAAAAACTGACTGAGAAATGGCTGGAAAAACCGCCTGAGAAAGGCCCCAAAAACGCCTGAGAAATGGCTGGAAAACCGCCTGAAAAGGCCCGAAAACTGCCTGAGAAATGGCTGGAAAACCGCCTGAAAAGGCCCTGAAAAACTGCCTGAGAAATGGCTGGAAAACTGCCTGAAAAGGCTGAAAAACGCCTGAGAAATGGCTGGAAAACTGCCTGGAAAAGGCCCAAAACTGCCTGAGAAATGGCTGAAAAACTGCCTGAAAAGGCCCAAAACTGCCTGAGAAATGGCTGGAAATGGCTGAAAACTGCCTGAGAAATGGCCGAAAAACTGCCTGAGAAATGGCTGAAAACCGCCTGAAATGGCTGGAAAACTGCCTGAGAAATGGCTGGAAAACCGCCTGAAAAGGCCCAAAAACCGCCTGAGAAATGGCTGGAAAACTGCCTGAAAATGGCCCAAAACACTGCCTGAGAAATGGCTGGAAAACCGCCTGAGAAATGGCCGAAAACTGCCTGAGAAATGGCCTGAAAACTGCCTGAAAAGGCTAGAAAAACTGCCTGAGAAATGGCCGAAAACTGCCTGGAAATGGCCAGAAAACTGCCTGAAAATGGCCTGGAAAACTGCCTGAGAAATGGCTAGAAAACTGCCTGAGAAATGGGCCAAAAAACTGCCTGAGAAATGGCTAGAAAAACTGCCTGAGAAATGGCCGAAAAACTGCCTGAAAAGGGCCAAAAACTGCCTGAGAAATGGCCTGGAAAACTGCCTGAGAAATGGCTGAAAACGGCCTGCAAATGGCCAAAAAAGCACCGAAAATGGCAAACTGCCTGAAAACGGCCAGAAAACTGCCTGAGAAATGGCTGGAAAACCGCCTGGAAATGGCCCAAAAACGCCTGAAAATGGCCTGAAAAACTGCCTGAGAAATGGCTAGAAAAACTGCCTGAGAAATGGCTGGAAGAACTGCCTGAAAATGGCTAGAAAAACTGCCTGAGAAATGGCTGGAAAAACTGCCTGAAAAGGCCCGAAAAACTGCCTGAGAAATGGCTAGAAAAACTGACTGAGAAATGGCTAGAAAAACTGCCTGAGAAATGGCTAGAAAAACTGCCTGAAAAGAAAGGCCTGAAAAAACTGCCTGAGAAATGGCTGGAAAACTGCCTGAAAAGGCCCAAAAACTGCCTGAGAAATGGCTGGAAAAACTGCCTGAAAAGGCTGAGAAATGGCTGGAAAAACTGCCTGAAAAGGCCCAAAAAACTGACTGAGAAATGGCTGGAAGAACTGCCTGAAAAGGCCCCAAAACTGCCTGAGAAATGGCTAGAAAAACTGCCTGAAAAGGCCTGAAAAACTGCCTGAGAAATGGCTGGAAAAAACTGCCTGAAAAGGCCTGAAAAAACTGCCTGAGAAATGGCTGGAAAAACCGCCTGAAAATGGCCCGAAAAAACTGCCTGAGAAATGGCTGGAAAAACTGCCTGAAAATGGCCAGAAAACTGCCTGAGAAATGGCCGAAAACTGCCTGAGAAATGGCTGGAAAACTGCCTGAAAAGGCCCCAAAACTGCCTGAGAAATGGCTGGAAAAACTGCCTGAAAAGGCCCAAAAAACTGCCTGAGAAATGGCTAGAAAAACTGCCTGAAAAGGCCCAAAAAACTGCCTGAGAAATGGCTGGAAAAACTGCCTGAAAATGGCCCAAAAACTGCCTGAGAAATGGCTGGAAAACTGCCTGGAAAAGGCCCAAAAACTGCCTGAGAAATGGCTGGAAAAACTGCCTGAAAATGCCCAAAAAACGCCTGCCTGAGAAATGGCTGGAAAAAACCGCCTGAAAAGGCCCTGAAAACTGCCTGAGAAATGGCTGAAAAACTGCCTGAGAAATGGCCCAAAAACTGCCTGAGAAATGGCTGGAAAACTGCCTGAAATGGCCTGAAAACTGCCTGAGAAATGGCTAGAAAAACTGCCTGAGAAATGTCTGTAAAAACTGACTGAGAAATGGCTGGAAAAACTGCCTGAAAAGGCCCAAAAAACTGACTGAGAAATGGCTGGAAAAACTGCCTGAAAAGGCCCAAAAAACTGAGAAATGGCTGGAAAAACTGCCTGAGAAATGGCCCAAAAACTGCCTGAGAAATGGCTGCCGAAAACTGCCTGAAAAATGGCCCGAAAAACTGCCTGAGAAATGGCCCGAAAAAGCCTGAGCCTGAAAATGGCCCGAAAACTGCCTGAGAAATGGCTAGAAAACCGCCTGAGAAATGGCCCGAAAACTGCCTGAGAAATGGCTGAAAAACTGCCTGAGAAATGGCTGAAAAACTGCCTGAGAAATGGCTGAAAAAACTGCCTGAAAAGGCCCAAAAACTGCCCGAGCGGAAATGGCTGGAAAAACCGCCTGAAAAGGCCTGAAAACTGACTGAGAAATGGCTGGAAAACTGCCTGAAAAGGCCCTAAAAACTGCCTGAGAAATGGCTGGAAAACCGCCTGAAAAGGCCTGGAAAAACTGCCTGAGAAATGGCTGGAAAACTGCCTGAAAAGGCCCAAAACTGCCTGAGAAATGGCTGGAAAAACTGCCTGAGAAAGGGCCACGAAAACGCCTGAGAAATGGCTGGAAAACTGCCTGAAAAGGCCCGAAAACCGCCGAGAAATGGCTGGAAAAACCGCCTGAAAAGGCCCAAAACGACTGAGAAATGGCTGAAAAACTGCCTGAGAAAGGCCTGAAAAACGCCTGAGAAATGGCTGGAAAAACTGCCTGAGAAAGGCCCGAAAACTGCCTGAGAAATGGCTAGAAAAACCGCCTGAAAATGGCCCAAAAACTGCCTGAGAAATGGCCAGAAAAACCGCCTGAAAATGGCCCAAAAAACTGCCTGAGAAATGGCTGGAAAACCGCCTGAAAAGGCCTGGAAAAACTGCCTGAGAAATGGCTGGAAAAACTGCCTGGAAAAGGCCTGAAAAAACGCCTGAGAAATGGCTGGAAAACTGCCTGAAAAGGCCGAAAACTGCCTGAGAAATGGCCTGAAAAACTGCCTGAAAAGGCCCGAAAACTGCCTGAGAAATGGCTAGAAAAACTGCCTGAGAAATGGCTGAAAAACCTGAGAAATGGCTGGAAAACCGCCTGAAAAGGCCCGAAAACTGCCTGAGAAATGGCCTGAAAACCGCCTGAAAAGGCTGCAAAAACGCCTGAGAAATGGCAAGAAAACTGCCTGAAAAGGCCCCAAAACTGCCTGAGAAATGGCTGGAAAAACTGCCTGAAAAGGCCCGAAAAACTGCCTGAGAAATGGCTCGAAAAACTGCCTGAAAAGGCCCCAAAACTGCCTGAGAAATGGCTGGAAAACTGCCTGAGAAATGGCTCGAAAAACTGCCTGAGAAATGGCTAGAAAACCGCCTGAGAAATGGACCTGAGAAATGGCTGGAAAACTGCCTGAGAAATGGCCCGAAAAACTGCCTGAGAAATGGCCGGAAAACTGCCTGAAAAATGGCCCGAAAACTGCCTGAGAAATGGCCGGAAAACTGCCTGAAAAGGCCTGAAAACTGCCTGAGAAATGGCCAGAAAACTGCCTGAAAAGGCCCAAAAACTGCCTGAGAAATGGCTGAAAACTGCCTGAGAAATGGCAAGAAAACCGCCTGAAAAGGCCCAAAACTGCCTGAAAATGGCCAGGAAAACTGCCTGAGAAATGGCTCGAAAACTGCCTGAAAATGGCCAGAAAAACTGCCTGAGAAATGGCTGGAAAAACTGCCTGAAAAGGCCCCAAAACTGCCTGAGAAATGGCTAGAAAAACTGCCTGAAAAGGCCCGAAAAACTGCCTGAGAAATGGCTAGAAAAACTGCCTGAAAAGGCCCAAAAACTGAGAAATGGCTGGAAAAACTGCCTGAAAAGGCCCCAAAACTGCCTGAGAAATGGCTGGAAAAACTGCCTGAAAAGGCCCAAAAACTGCCTGAGAAATGGCTAGAAAAAAACCGCCTGAAAAGGCCTGAAAACCGCCTGAGAAATGGCTGGAAAACTGCCTGAGAAAAGGCCTGGAAAACCTGCCTGAGAAATGGCTGGAAAACTGCCTGAAAAGGCCCGAAAACTGCCTGAGAAATGGCTGGAAAACCGCCTGAAAAGGCCTGCAAAACTGCCTGAGAAATGGCTGAAAAACTGCCTGAAAAGGCTCGAAAAACTGCCTGAGAAATGGCTGGAAAACTGCCTGAAAAGGCCCAAAACTGCCTGAGAAATGGCTGGAAAACTGCCTGAAAAGGCCCAAAAACTGCCTGAGAAATGGCTAGAAAAACCGCCTGAAAAGGCCCGAAAACCGCCTGCCTGAAAAGGCTGGAAAAACTGCCTGAAAATGCCCAAAAAACCAGCTTGAGAAATGGCCTGAAAACACCCGAAAAACTGAGGAATGGCTGAAAAACTGCCTGAGAAATGGCTAGAAAAACTGCCTGAAAAGGCCCAGAAAACTGACTGAAATGGCTAGAAAAACTGCCTGAAAAGGCTGAATAACAGCCTGAGAAATGGCTAGAAAAACTGCCTGATGAAATGGCCCGAAAAACTGACTGAAAATGGCTGGAAAAACTGCCTGAAAGGCCCTGAATAACTGACTGAGAAATGGCTAGAAAAAACTGCCTGAAAAAATGGCCAGAAAACTGACTGAGAAATGGCTAGATAAACCCCTGACTAAGGCCCAAAAAACTGAGAAATGGCTGGAAAAACTGCCTGAGAAATGGCTAGAAAAACTGCCTGAGAAATGGCTGGAAAAACTGCCTGAGAAATGGCTGGAAAAACTGCCTGAAAAGGCCCCAAAACTGCCTGAGAAATGGCTAGAAAAACTGCCTGAGAAATGGCTGGAAAAACTGCCTGAGAAATGGCTGGAAAAACTGCCTGAGAAATGGCTAGAAAAACTGCCTGAGAAATGGCTAGAAAAACTGCCTGAGAAATGGCTGGAAAAACTGCCTGAGAAATGGCTGGAAAAACTGCCTGAGAAATGGCTGGAAAAACTGCCTGACAAAGACCGAAAAACTGCCTGAGAAATGCCTGAAAACTGACAGAAATGGCTGAAAAACGGCCTGCAAATAGGCCAAAAAAGCACCCCAAAATGCCACCCAAATGGCCCAAAAGCGGCCAGAAAAACTGCCTGAAAATGCCCAAAACCAGCTTGCAAATGGCCCAAAAACACCCGAAAAATGGCCTGAAAAACTGCCTGAGAAATGGCTAGAAAAAACTGCCTGAAAGGCCTGAAAAACTGGATGAAAATGGCTGCAGAAAACTGCCTGAAAAGGCCTGAAAAACTGCTGAGAAATGGCTAGAAAAACTGCCTGAAAAGGCCCAAAAACTGACTGAGGAAATGGCTAGAAAAAATGACTGAGAAATGGCTAGAAAAACTGACTGAGAAAGGGCTAAAAAAACTTCCTGAGAAATGGCTGGAAAAACTGCCTGAAAAGGCCCAAAAAAATGACTGAGAAATGGCTGGAAAAACTGCCTGAAAAGGCCCAAAAACTGAGAAATGGCTGGAAAACTGCCTGAAAAGGCCCAAAAACTGCCTGAGAATGGCTGGAGAAACGCCTGAAAAGGCCCGAAAAACTGCCTGAGAAATGGCTGAAAACTGCCTGAAAAGGCCAAAAACTGCCTGAGAAATGGCTGGAAAAACTGCCTGAGAAATGGCCAGAAAAACTGCCTGAGAAATGGCTGAAAAAACTGCCTGAGAAATGGAGAGAAAAACTGCCTGAGAAATGGCTGGAAAAACTGAGAAATGGCTAGAAAAACTGCCTGAAAATGGCTGAAAAACCCCAAAAGGCCCGAAAACTGCCTGAGAAATGGCTGAGAAAATTGCCTGAAAAGGCCCGAAAAACTGACTGAGAAATGGCTAGAAAAACTGCCTGAAAAGGCCCCAAAACTGAGAAATGGTTGAAAAAGCTGCCTGAAAAGGCCCAAAAACTGCCTGAGAAATGGCTAGAAAAACTGGCCTGAAAAGGCCCGAAAAACTGCCTGAGAAATGGCTGGAAAACTGCCTGACAAATGGTTGAAAAACTGGACTGAGAAATGGCTAGAAAACTGCCTGAAAAGGCCGAAAAACTGAGAAATGGCTGGAAAACTGCCTGAAAAGGCCAGAAAAACTGACTGAGAAATGGCTGGAAAACTGCCTGAAAAGGCCTGAAAAACCGCCTGAGAAATGGCTGGAAAACTGCCTGGAAATGGCCAGAAAACTGCCTGAGAAATGGCTGGAAAACTGCCTGAAAAGGCCCTGAAAAACTGCCTGAGAAATGGCTGGAAAACGACTGCCTGAAATGGCCCGAAAAACTGCCTGAGAAATGGCCGAAAAACTGCCTGAGAAATGGCCGAAAAACGCCTGAGAAATGGCTGGAAAACCGCCTGAAAATGGCCAAAAACTGCCTGAGAAAATGGCTAGAAAAACTGCCTGAGAAATGGCCTGAAAAACTGCCTGAGAAATGGCTGAAAACTGCCTGAGAAATGGCTAGAAAACTGCCTGAGAAATGGCCGAAAAACTGCCTGAAAATGGCCTGAAAAACTGCCTGAGAAATGGCTGGAAAACTGCCTGAAAAGGCCCGAAAAACTGCCTGAGAAATGGCTGGAAAACTGCCTGAAAATGGCCGAAAAACTGCCCGGAACTGAGAAATGGCTGGAAAACGGCCTGAAAAGGCCCGAAAACTGCCTGAGAAATGGCTGGAAAACCGCCTGAAAAGGCCCAAAACTGCCTGAGAAATGGCCTGAAAAACTGCCTGAGAAATGGCCCGAAAAACTGCCTGAGAAATGGCTAGAAAACTGCCTGAAAAACGGCCGAAAACGGCCGAAAACTGCCTGAGAAATGGCTGAAAAGGAAAACTGCCTGAGAAATGGCTGAAAAACGCTGAGAAATGGCCGAAAACTGCCTGGAAATGGCCGGAAAACTGCCTGAGAAAGGGCTGAAAAACTGCCTGAGAAATGGCCGAAAACTGCCTGAGAAAGGCCCGAAAAACTGCCTGAGAAATGGCTGGAAAACTGCCTGAGAAAGGCCTGAAAACTGCCTGAGAAATGGCCTGAAAACTGCCTGAGAAATGGCCGAAAAACTGCCTGAGAAATGGCCGAAAAACCGCCTGAGAAATGGCTGGAAAAAACTGCCTGAAAAGGCCCGAAAACTGCCTGAGAAATGGCTGGAAAACCGCCTGAAAAAGGCCGAAAAACTGCCTGAGAAATGGCTGAAAGAAAACTGCCTGAGAAAGGCCCGAAAAACTGCCTGAGAAATGGCTGGAAAAACTGCCTGAAAAGGCCAAAAACTGCCTGAGAAATGGCTGGAAAAACTGCCTGAAAAGGCCCAAAAACCGCCTGAGAAATGGCTAGAAAAACTGCCTGAAAAGGCCCAAAAACTGCCTGAGAAATGGCTGAAAACTGCCTGAAAAGGCCGAAAAACCGCCTGAGAAATGGCTGGAAAAAACTGCCTGAAAAGGCCCGAAAACTGCCTGAGAAATGGCTGAAAAAACTGCCTGAAAAGGCCTGGAAAACCGCCTGAGGAAATGGCTAGAAAAACTGCCTGAAAAGGGCCAAAAACTGACGAGAAATGGCTGGAAAACTGCCTGAAAAGGGCCAGAAAAACTGCCTGAGAAGAAATGGCTCGAAAACTGCCTGAGAAATGGCCGAAAAACTGCCTGAGAAATGGCTGCCCGAAAAACTGCCTGAGAAATGGCCGAAAACTGCCTGAGAAATGGCTGAAAACTGCCTGAGAAAATGGCCAGAAAAACTGCCTGAGAAATGGCCAGAAAAACTGCCTGAGAAATGCCCAGAAAAACTGCCTGAGAAATGGCCAGAAAAAACCGCCTGAAAAGGCCCAAAACTGGAACCTGCCTGAGAAATGGCTGGAAAACCGCCTGAAAAGGCCAAAAAACTGCCTGAGAAATGGCTGAAAAACTGCCCGAAAAGGCCCTGAAAACTGCCTGAGAAATGGCTGGAAAACCGCCTGAAAAGGCCCAAAACTGCCTGAGAAATGGCTGAAAAACTGCCTGAAAAGGCCCTGAAAACTGCCTGAGAAATGGCCGAAAAACTGCCTGAGAAATGGCCGAAAAAACTGCCTGAGAAATGGCTGAAAAACTGCCTGAGAAATGGCCGCGAAAACTGCCTGAGAAATGGCTAGAAAAACTGCCTGAGAAATGGCTGGCAAAACTGCCTGAGAAATGGCTGGGAAAACCGCCTGAAAATGGCCTGAAAACCGCTGAAAAATGGCTGGCCAAAAACTGCCTGAGAAATGCCTAAAAAACTGCCTGAGAAAGGCCCAAAAAACTGCCTGAGAAATGGCTGAAAACTGCCTGAGAAATGGCTAGAAAAACCGCCTGAGAAATGGCCGAAAACCGCCTGAAAAATGGCCGGAAAACCGCCTGAGAAATGGCCGGAAAACTGCCTGAGAAATGGCTGAAAACCGCCTGAGAGGAAAACTGCCTGAGAAATGGCTGGAAAAACTGCCTGAAAAATGGCCGAAAAACTGCCTGAGAAATGGCCAGAAAACCGCCTGAGAAAGGGCCGAAAACTGCCTGAAAATGGCCGAAAAACTGCCTGAAAATGGCCCGAAAACCGCCTGAGAAATGGCCTGAAAAACTGCCTGAGAAATGGCCAGAAAAACTGCCTGAGAAATGGCCAGAAAACCGCCTGAAAATGGCTGGAAAACTGCCTGAGAAATGGCCTGAAAAACTGCCTGAGAAATGGCTGGAAAACGACTGAAATGGCCGAAAAACTGCCTGAAAGGCTGGAAAACCGCCTGAAAAGGCCTGAGAAATGGCCGGAAAACTGCCTGAAAAGGCCCAAAAAACTGCCTGAGAAATGGCTGGAAAAACCGCCTGAAAAGGCCCAAAAACTGCCTGAGAAATGGCTGAAAAACTGCCTGAGAAATGGCTGAAAAACTGCCTGGAAAAAGGGCTGAAAAACTGCCTGAGAAATGGCTGGAAAACCGCCTGAAAAGGCCCAAAAACTGCCTGAGAAATGGCTGAAAAACTGCCTGAAAATGGCCCGAAAACTGCCTGAGAAATGGCTGGAAAACTGCCTGAGAAATGGCTCGAAAACTGCCTGAGAAATGGCTAGAAAAACCGCCTGGAAAATGGCTGGAAAACTGCCTGAGAAATGGCTGGAAAACTGCCTGAGAAATGGCTGGAAAAACTGCCTGAGAAATGGCTGGAAAAACTGCCTGAAAATGCCCGAAAAACTGACTGAGAAATGGCTGGAAAAACTGCCTGAAAAGGCCCGAAAACTGCCTGAGAAATGGCTAGAAAAACTGCCTGAAATGGCCCCAAAAAACGCCTGAGAAATGGCTGAAAAACTGCCTGAAAAGGCCCAGAAAACTGCCTGAGAAATGGCCGAAAAAACCGCCCGAAAAGGCCCAAAAACTGCCTGAGAAATGGCTGGAAAACCGCCTGAAAGAAAGGCCTAGAAAAACTGACCTGAGAAATGGCTGGAAAACCGCCTGAGAAATGGCCGAAAAACCGCCTGAGAAATGGCTGAAAAACTGCCTGAAAGGCCCGAAAAACTGCCTGAGAAATGGCTAGAAAACTGCCTGAGAAAGGCCAGCAAAAACTGCCTGAGAAATGGCTGGAAAAACCGCCTGAGAAATGGCTGAAAAACTGCCTGAGAAATGGCTGAAAAACTGCCTGAGAAAGGCCCAAAAACTGCCTGAGAAATGGCTGGAAAAACTGCCTGAAAAGGCCCAAAAAAACTGAGAAATGGCTGAAAAACTGCCTGGCCGAAAATGGCCTGAGAAATGGCTGCCGAAAAAACTGCCTGAAAATGGCCCGAAAACTGCCTGAGAAATGGCCGAAAACTGCCTGAGAAATGGCCCTGAAAAACTGCCTGAGAAATGGCCGAAAAAGACTGAGAAATGGCCGAAAACTGCCTGAAAAATGGCCTGAAAACTGCCTGAGAAATGGCTGGAAAAACTGCCTGAAAATGGCTGGAAAAACTGCCTGAGAAATGGCCAGAAAACTGCCTGAGAAAATGGCGAAAACTGCCTGAGAAATGGCCGAAAAACGAGCCTGAAAAGGCCCGAAAACTGCCTGAGAAATGGCTGAAAACTGCCTGAAAATGGCCCAAAAAAACTGGCCTGAGAAATGGCCTGAAAAACCGCCTGAGAAATGGCTAGAAAAACTGCCTGAGAAATGGCTGGAAAAACTGCCTGAAAAGGCCCGAAAACTGCCTGATTTTGAA